>NW_020439213.1:9307-19350 GCF_000699045.2 Agrilus planipennis | reverse complement strand
ATTAGTGTAATATATTAGGTATTGGCTCACTGGCTGGGGTTTCGGAATGTTCAAACTTTGGCCCTATTTCGTCTTGATTTCTATTACACCCTTAGTTTTCTTACTCTTTCTAATACCTCCCTAATATCTAATGCTTCCTATCCACGGCATTTTCCAACATTTTCTTTTCCGCACCACCCACTATCACCTTTCAAATCTTACATAACCCGAGCTTCAAACAAACTTTTAATAATCTTTTTATTAATTTGCAAATGAACCGATCGTGAGCACAAAAATTACTGTTTTCAGTTTGCCTTATTTAAGAAATATAAATTGCTTAACTGTGTACGACTATGATTATGACTTTTTACTTTTATTAACTCAATATTAGCACTATTTGTTTTACTCATCATTCCGTTAACCGGACTTTCAAAGTTAAGCAATTCTACATGGAAGTAGAACGGATACAGTTATATGAACAGTTACTTCACATAGTGCTATAAGATAAACTTGTATCCATTATATCGGAGTAAATATCACTGTTTACCTCAACGCCCTTTTCCAATTACAAAGTTCCCATTTTGAGGTCGGCAAACTAATCGAACGTCGAAATAAATCTCCATCTGACGTCTGGACGTGCGGCGTCATCAATCAAGACCACTTGGCGGCAGATTCGGAAAAGCTGCAACAGGCTGCCGCCTAAGCCGTCTCGCTCATCATACGCTCACAACCGTACATATACGGTGAAATTCGGTTAATACTTTTCCCTCTTTTTACTTTGGCAAACGCCACTTCCGCTACATTGCCTCTTGCACATTTGGCGCCGAAAATGGAACGAATGTAAGGAATAATTAATTCACTATACAACCAACAAGCGCCAGATTTAAATACAAGCACATGGAAATTTACATAGAATTTTCCAACTTAATTTTCTTCAAATTCACTTCACTGCCTTATACTCGCCGTTTTATAGCAGTTTTTACTCAAATTTCACATTTAATCAATTTCCATTTAATACCTACGCACTTGTAATTTGTTGGCAAATCGTAGTGTAAAGGATAATCGCTATTAATTATTACAATTACTACCAATTAATTGCCATCAAGTACTTTACAGTGGACACAATTACTTGGGCTTTCAATATTGCATATATTACTCTGATGAGAATTTGATTCAGTTTGTAAATGACTTAAAATTGAATATTGTCGTATACAATGTCTGCTTTATAACCCTAGATAAAAATTTTCAGTCTCTCTCCAGTCTCTCAGAGCCTTTCAGCGTCTCTGAGAACCTCTCTCACAGTCTTTCACAGTCTTTCAGTTATTTCCAAGGTATTTTTATGGATCTCTTACAGTCTCTGTATGAGAGACTCGAACGATAAAATTGTTAATTCAGAGATTCGAGTCTCTCACAGAGAGACTGAATGAATAAATCTGAAAAATTGAGAGACTCGAGTCTCTCGTAGAAAGACTGGCATCTCTGAAATATGTTGAACTTATAACCATGTCTATCGAGACACCACTTATTGAGAGATTCGAGTCTCTCCTTCAGAGACTGGATACGAAATGAGGATCTCTTATGATCGACTTAAGTCTCTCGTTCAGAGATGCTAAACAGTTTTTTTGACAGTCTCTCTCTCAGCGGCACCTGAGAAACTCGATGAGTGACGGAGACTCGAGTCTCGCTTTCAGAGACTCTGAGAGACTGAACATTTTTATCTCGGGAAGAAATTGTAGTAAAGCAAAAGTAAGTCTAAGAACAAGCCTGTTCCAGTCTTGGTATTGCTTAGTCGGTCTTGATCTTGCTCTTGCTGATATAGTCTCTCTTATTTTCTCATCTTGCTCATTTTGTTAAATAATTCTTCTTCTTAAGCTAGCTATAGGTACACTATACACAATTCAGTCAAATTGAGAACTGTAAAAAGGGTCTATGAAATTTAGCAAGAAGCAATATCTTCTTTTTATAAAGTGTCGAATTAAACATTTTCGCGTGGTTTATATTTTTCAAATTTCCGAAAGTATCGTGTAACATTGCCATTATTATTTATTGTTTCATACATTTTTCCGTCTAACTGTTACTGTCTCCTCTCTCAACGCGAGATAGGTAATTGTTGCAAACTGTTTATAATGGTAGCACTTCTCCATATTCTATTCACATCTTCCGTATGCAGATTACAGTCTACACGGAATACATTTTAACAACACAGCAACAATCTAGGTTCGTTTTCGCTAAGAGGGCTTCAGCTTCGACATAGTTAGAACGTTACACCGCTGGATAATTTTCGGGATAATTATTATTGCCAGCCGCAAAGTACAACACAACACAATGTTCGCTTCTTCTTGTTTCTGTTTGTTTAGTTTATGCACACGAGCAGAGAGTGTGTGTGGTACGTGTGCACATGGATGTAGAAGAATTTTGCTTTTGCGACTCCACCGCACCGTGTAATGCACATTAAATTCCGGCTGAAATTTCCTACAATATTTATCTTTAATTTAGCCGCAAGGATTAAAGTAAACTAGAAGAACTCACTTAACTGTCTTATATGGACCGTACGAGTGTACGCTAAAACTAACCATTACTTTAACATATGGCACTAAGGCACAAGTGATATCAAACAATTTCTACTTCCTTTACGCAACATTATATTATATGAAGTCCCCAAAGAACATTTGCGTGGGCATCATCATAAGGTCGTCAATCTCAAGACTAGTTAGACACGCACCTCCACACTTTCTTATCCTGAACTATTGATATTGGCATTTCCCTAAAACTAGAACAACCCACATCCTTAACTGCTGGTGAACACTAATCTAATCGGGGTCTACCTCTACTCCTCTTAATTACTGTTAAGAGTAGACCTAGATTAGGTTACTGTTCGCAAATAGTTAAGGATGTGGGTTGTTCTAGTTTTAGGGAAATGCGAATATCAATAGTTCAGGACAAGAAAGCGTGGAGGTACGTGTCCAACCAGTCTTAGGACTGACGACCTTATGTTGATGATGATCGCATATATAGTTAGTAACTTTTCAGACATAAAAACCCTAGATAAAAATTTTCAGTCTCTCAGAGTATTTCAGAGTTAATTCAGAGATTCAAGTCTTTCACAGAGGGACTGAATGGATAAAACTGAAAAATTGAGAGACTCGAGTCTCTCGTAGAAAGACTGGGATCGCTGAAATATGTTGAAGTTAGAAAATTTTAACCATGTCTATCGAGACACCACTTATTGAGAGATTCGAGTGTCTCGTTTAGAGACGTTAAACAGGTTTTTTGACAGTCTCTCGACAGTCTCTCTCAGCGACACCAGAGAGTCTCGCTTTGAGAGACTGAATATTTTCATCTCGGGATAACAATTGTAATTAGAATGTTGTCTGTTCTTGTTGATAGTTAAATTCCTGTTCTAATGTGTCATGAGTCCGAACTTGGCTTAACTATGAAACGGCTCTTATTGAAACTCAATAATAAAGTCTGTTTTTTATTATAATGACATATTGACAACCACGAACGTTCACATGAAGGGATATTTTTGACGCCTAAAAATATTCCATCCTACTTGTTCGGAACAATTAAATATTAATAAACAAAATTGACGCCGTTCTAATATTGGTCTGCCGAATACGTATCGCAATTCAACTTGATCACGCGACATAAATTTTGAATGCAAATTGTCCGCGGATGTCTTATGAAAGTATGTAAATGATCGATGTATGTGTGTATGTATGTGTGTGTGTGTCTTTCCAAAGCTGAACGTTACTGCGTTATCCTCAGAAATTTACTGCTTTTGCAGCTGTTGAATTCACATTTCAATAAACTGTGTCAGTATTTGGGCCACCTTATGACATCTAAAGAAGACATTCCTATACAATACGTATTGCATGGAAAATCATCTAAAATTCTTCTTTTAAAAAATGAAAATGAAAATGAAAAATAAGACCTGCAGCAATCCTAACCTAACTTAATCTACCTAAGAGTATTTTAATTAACCCGGGAGAACTCGTGCCCTTAAAAGTCACAAAAGCACCCCCGCATAAAAAAAATAATAGCATATTAATAAATTAAAATCTCATTGGCGTCGTTAGCAACTGGTTTTAGAACCGAGATTATTGAAAGCGATCAAAAGAATGAACACATCAACCTGGAAATCGCTTTTATTATTTAGCTAAAAGCCAACAAACTATGTGCGATAATACAATCCATTTAGTAGGTACATACCCATGTAAGGATCAGATCTCATATTATTGTAACTGAGAGACAGGTGGTGTACCTAATATAAAATCAAGAGGAATTTCCAATTTAACGAAATAATCTTCTGACTACTATTAAAACTATTACAGAAAATACAGACTGTAAAGAAATAATTTTCAATATTCTGTAATTAATTAGAGTTAATATTTACTATTAGTTAAACCCGTTCAATAATACGGATATTAAGTTAATCATTGTCGTGTTAATAACTTTAGTTTCTTAATCTTATTCCAAATGTTTCTAAATTGAATGAACTTAGTTCCACCTTCTTATAGAAAAGGTATAAAGG
Source organism: Agrilus planipennis (assembly GCF_000699045.2). Classification (NCBI taxonomy): domain Eukaryota; kingdom Metazoa; phylum Arthropoda; class Insecta; order Coleoptera; family Buprestidae; genus Agrilus; species Agrilus planipennis. Next base: position 14,837 of record NW_020439213.1, on the reverse strand, counting down.
ATAACATGACTCTCATTTGACTATAATTTTTAGTTAAGCTTCATGTAACTAGTAATATAAGTAAAGTTCATAATGGGCTTACACAGAATAGAACAGTGTTATGGAAAGGGTTCAACGGCCTTAGACCATAGCCAAATATGATATCATTCGGATCGACGGCGACGTAACGAAAACATTCGTAGCTTTTATCATACAATTTACGTCCATTTATCTCATTATTCAAACATCTCGAGCGACCGAAAAACCATGCTCTTGATTCTAACCGCATTAGGGAATCCTACGGTGTTGACCCTAAGCAAATATATGCCAAAGCGCGTTTTATCTTGACCCTTCTATGTACAAACGTTGTAATTAATTAATTACATTGCAGCACATGCCCCACTATTTATTCATCACAAAAAGTATGTATTGTATAAGCACCTAGTAACAACCTTATAATGCTTGCATTAAACATTAAACACATATATTCAAATAAACTTTCTTTATGAGGATGTCATCATCGTAGGCACGGTACAATTTAAAAGTATTTAATTAGCTTAATATTTATCTCTTTTAATTACATAAATTTTAAATTAGTAAACGTCAAAAACTAACGAAAAATTTTCCGAGATTATATTTGAATTTCCTTTAATTTTGGGAAAAATTGCCACGGTTGCAATATGTTATATTGTCAATAAAAAATAAATTGGAAATAAGACATTCAGTTAGGGTCATTTTTAGCCCACTGTTATGAAACGGTTTTTAAAGGCATTTTAGCGGACACCCTCTTTTTATACCTACTGCGTTACATTCTTTTCAACCCTTTCCATGTAATCTATTTTCAGTGAAGAACCAACAATTAATTTAATTAATTAATCAAGTTCGAGTAAAATAAAAACGTAGGATGTCTTAATTACATTTGCAGATTAATTTTCTTATCATCAGCAGACTTTAGAACTTCATTTATTTTCTTTTCGATTATATCATATTCATAGTTTTTCTTTAAGATTTAAGAATTTTCATGATGAAAACCTACGTTTGGTTCATTATGTACCTTTAGCATCTAACATTGGCTATATAAGAAAACTATTCGTCAATTAACAAAACAATTTATACGTAAATAATATCTAATGAGATATAAACTTCCAATAAATAATAGCATAAATATAGTAAACACCATGCACTCAAACACCCAAACCTTATAGTTTTTTTTAATCCGATCTTCAAATGAATATAGCAAAAAAAATTAAATAGATATGCTCGCCCGAAATTTTGAAACACATAAAAAGACAGACACTTATTTAATAGATTAGTTAAATTTTTAATGCTGATGATTACGTGATGCCATTCACTGTCTGCTGAAGTACTAAAATAGACTTTTATAGCAGATAATTTTATGGTTGAATGGTATACTAGGAGTGTCTAGAAAGGCGTTGTTTTCGGTATGAAGACCAGGACATAATAAAATGCGAAATTGCGATATTTTCGGCTACGCCATCTGCTCCGTTTGCATTTTATTTATCCGCATTTTGATGGTAAATCAGTGACGAAAATAGAGAATTGTAGTCATCACAAAATTCCACAAACTCGCTAAAAATTTTAGATGGAAAATATGATACATTTTAGAGATTCAGTCACTATTAACACGATTAATTTATAAAAACGCGTATAATTATCAATAAAATACTAGAGTTTTGAGTTTCAGTATTTGAAGACCTTATATTATCCACAATAGTATTTTGCGGAGGATGAAAGAGGAGTCTTTCTTATTCGTTTAATATTTATATGCATTCATTGATGCAAAATTGGCAAACAGACCGTTATTTCTTAAATGTGCGCAATATTAATCTAATAAAAGCTAAAATATTGTATAAAAATCTTGCTTACAGCGTTCAGAAAACCTTAGAAATTAAGAAAGCTATTAATAAAAAGCTCAGTTTAGTAAATAGTCAAAAATAACTTTACATATATGTATATAAATCCCGCCTTATTCTCCTTACATGGTAATCAACCCCACCTAAACTACTTTAAAATTCTTATAAATTAACGTTACATTTCTTACATTTACTACCCAATCTTTGTACTCTCACTTGAGGATGACTTTCTGGCCTAAACGGTATTGTAGAGAAAGTAACTCTTCAAAAAGTGAATCTCTCTGGTGTTTTATTATTTTTTTAAAGACCGTGTCTCACAAACGAAAATCGAACAAAGCTTATATAATTATCTATAAGAAAATGCGTTTTCATGCTAAGAGAAAGTCATGCGTGGATCAAATACAGTTGTCACCATTAAATCACCATATATTTCTTTTGATGTTGCTTTATTTTGAATTTTAATCACTATGCTTTAGTTTTAAGTTTATAATCACGTTCGCACTAACATTAAAATTAGTTTCGTTAGTTTTCACGCTGCCTCGTACTTATTGTACCTGACATTTCAATTTATTTGTAAAAAACATAGTTATAATGACCCACATATACGCATTTTGATTCAGTTAATGTTACGCCTCTAAGTTTCTAACTACTCCTTTACGCTATAAACATGTAGAGTTGTTTTTGTTAAATTGTGATGATAACCGTTATTTCAAATAATATTAAATTCACAATAATAATAATGCCATAAATTAGGTACATAACATTATATTAACGTGATACAAAACCAGTTAAAAAAAATTTAATGCTTATTGTTCGATATTAGGTGCCTACGCAGTACACAATAATATTGATAGATGGGAACATTAAAGAAATTCAATAATAATGTAGAAATTTATATATATAAAAGAAAGTCGTCTCAGTTACACCATTTATAGCTCAAGTGCGGCTGAACCGATTTGGCTGAAAATTGGTGGGGAGGTAGCTTACAACCGGGAGAAGGACATAGGATACTTTTTACCACGTTCTACGAGAAAAACGTGGTATATGTAAACGCAACTGACATGGAATGACAAAACAAAATTGACAGCAAAACGAAAAATTTATCATTCAAATCATCAGTCCAGCCGTCCATTTGTTATAAATGGTATAACAAAACGCAACTGACATGGAATAACAATTTTTATTTATAGTCAGATTTACCTGAAACTTGGCTTTAATGCCTTTTCATGTAAAATTAGTGATATACATACCTATTTCAACATTTTACAAAATTCTACCTCTTTAGGAAGCTGAAAGGGGTTTTCAAAGATTGCATGTTTGTTTTTGGTCCGATTTACTTGAAACTGGTTAAAAAATTCAATCTCTGTTGGGGGGGATGAGTGGTGAAGAGGAGTTGCAATATTTAAATGGAACATGTTATTTGTGGTCAGATTTAATTGAAACTTCGTTTTAATANTAGGAGAAATATATTACTGCTATGTTATTACTGACATTTCGAAAACGGTAAAAACGCAGCGTTATTTAAAAATTGACCATCAACTAATAAATAAAGGGCAAAATATTCCTGTTCACAAAAACCTCGCTCGTAGATAGGAAATCCTAAAACGTCCTGATTAGATATCCCAATCTACTTTTTTTTGCAGGAAATAAAATCATTAATTATCTTGACTGTGTTGACACTATGCAACACGCAAAAGGGAAGAAATACAATTTAAGGGCTTCATTGGCGTAAATATCAAGTTGGGGGAATGGTTCGTATCAAATATAGTCCCACATACATATGCACATGGCTACATCCTTACAAAAGTCACACACATACACGGAGGATGACATTGCAAAAGGGACAGGAGCGACGCAACGCAACGTATGGATTATAGTTTACGATGACAGACATACATTTAGGGTGGCATTTGATACTATAGAGACGAAACGAGACCGCTGAAATAATATATTTCGCGACTTTGATTTCCTCCCCAAGATTGACTGACGGTGTAGCTAGTGAAGAACGACGGCTGTAGCACAGGAAATGAAAAAGCCAACGTCATTTTAACTGGCTTAAGAATACATTTCCGACCAGCATGATGACGGTTATATGAGAGTTTCTTGAAAATGGAAAATACATAATAGTTATTATTATTTATTATATATGGGTATATATATATTGCAAGTGTGGAAAATGTACCTGCAAGTTTTGAATAAATTAGGTAAATTTCGTATTACTTATAGCTTCTAAGTGCTTTAAACAGGAATAAAACACATTGAATGCGATGAAGTGAATGAAAAGATCAAGTGAAATATTTTACTAATGAAAAAAGACTAAAAAAAAAAATTTTAAATAGTAGAAGTACAATTGTTTTACACTTCAATTTCGAAAATTATTTCGACTATATCATGAAATTCAGAAAAGGACATAGGGTACCTTATACATAGAAAAAAATACTACTTCCAAGGGTTAGAAAATTAGTTTTATGTAGTCGTCCGTAGTCTTCGATACATGTTTAGGACATCATCGTGAGCGAAGCCGCGGGGAAAACCTAATAATAATATGAATTTAACTTAACTGACTGACTAATAATCAAGCACTTGTAAAATTATTAGGCCGACAGGAATGAAATTTTGAGAACATATTCTGACTTCATTATTATTATCACATAATATTTACAGAAACTAGCCGTCCTTTTTGTAAATAAGAATTGGACATTTTTTGAAATGTTTAGATACATATTTTTACGTAAAGAAGGGAGACGTCGGCATTTGCCGTTCTATCGAAAATCCCTGGCGCTTTAGATTGCCGCGGGTTCAAATAAGGATTTTTGGACGTAGAAAAACAGCAGGTAGCGGGATTCTATCTTCCGCAGAAAAAGCGATGGTGACAGTGGGGTGATGAGAGCTGCAGGGAAAAAACAAATGGCTGACGCACGAACGAGGCGTCTCACGTCAGAATTTACGAGGATACAGACGCCGGTGTCGAGATTACCTTACGAACAGAGGAAAGGCTTAAGTGAAAACAGGACTTGGCCCCGGGGTTACGATAGAAAATGAAACAGTTTCTATTTCAGATCGACGCGACGTTCAACTCAAAGATGAGAAAATAAGTACTTCTTGTGAAACATAAAAGGACTTAAATCAATATATTAGAAGAGAACAAGGATAATAAGTACCTACCTAAGGTAAAATAATACTATGTTGTTGTTTAAGTATAACGTTTGGTAATGTAATTGTCATTTGTAATTAATTTTAAATTGACGGATGTATATCAATAATAATTAACAAAACGATCCATTTCTCGGGCGCAGCCAAAGCGTATTTGGTAATCAATCGGGAACTTCAGCCAGTATCAATCCGATTGCACCGTACAGACTATGTATAAGGGCGGGTTGAAAAATTCGTAGGCTGACCCATATATCTAGTATTAAATCCGTATGAGTTTTAGTTAGCCCTAACCTTCAAAAAACACATGCATAAATTTGACAGCTGTTGTACTATTAGTATCTGAGTTATAGCAATTTTAGTGAGAGAACCTTTGTTGTTTGAAAACGAAAGTTCTGTTTCATCAAGACAATGCACCGTGCCAGAAATCATTGAAATCGATGGCAAAATTCCATGAATTTGGCTTCGAATTTTTTCCACATCCACCATACTCTCCAGATCTGGCCCCCAGCGACTTTTTTCTGTTC
>NW_020439213.1:1804-4398 GCF_000699045.2 Agrilus planipennis | reverse complement strand
TTAAGGAAGTTTACACAACTACTTGTATAATGATAAATAAAAGAACTTTAATGTAATAAAAATTGCAATGAAATATCCACATCTCTTTGGAATCAATTTTATAAAACAAATATATGCAACACTTTATTTTTCAAAACTATTCCGAATTCCTGTTACGTTATTGATTAATATATAAATTTCAGTTTTCTTGTTTTCTAATTAACATATTAAAAATAGTATCTCATCTGGAAATACATTTTAATTTTGAGGTTGTTAACTTTTTGTTGTCAAATTTCATAAACCTTCGGTTATTTTTTACAAAACTTTCTTTCAACATTTTTCAGATATCTGCCACGTCAAGTAAATTCGATTTCACTTATCTCAAATCGCAAACTTCCGAGATAAATTGTTTCGTCCGACTTAAAATGTATTTCTGCCATTTCCAGATGCTTGACCATTCGGTTCGATTAGAATAGCAGTGCATCAGCATTTTGCTCTCTTTTTCGAAAGTTGAAAAATAACAGTGAATATTCTCCGAGCCGAAACCCTTTAACGAGAATTAATCTTACTGAAAAATTTTATACTTATTGGTATATATTTTTTCAAGAATTTGGTTAAAATACTTAATCGTAAGTTCTCAAGCTTCTGTATTGGACCGTTATGTATGACTTAGTAGTTATTCAATCGATTTTGATTATTCTTTTATCTTTTATGAACACCATCTCTTATTTTGTTTACTGCTTTGTCACTGTGCTATCTCTTTTATTCATAGTACAAATAAATTCCGCAGGCGATCGGTACTCAAGTCATAAGACTGGCACGATAAAGAGCGCCAGAGAAGCTTCCGGAAGTAATCGGAAATATTTCATAATACTATAGTATAAATAAGTAGTCAGCATTCAACTGATAATAAATAGTGTGCGAACAAGAAGACAGATGGTAAACTAAATGATTTTAAACCTATACGGTGGTTTGTGCATTAAAAACATATTTATATGTAGGTTTATTAATTTATTTAAATAATATATGTACTAGAAAAATTCGTTACAATATTCTGATTATTATAATGCCCAACACCTCCACCATAACTATTTGTTAGATGTTATGCTATTTGGTAAGTACATACCCATATTAAGTAAAAACAAAAGAAAAATGTTTTAGCAAAAAAGAAACAATCCAAAATGCTTCTAAAAGACTTAAATTTTTGTTTTTAAGTCGCGACCGTTTTATTTATTTCTAAGTACCTGAATATAAATTTAAAATTAGTTTACAGAGCCATGTTATTTTGTTAAAATCGATAAACAAGTCAATTAAGAAAGATCAGAATCGATTTTCATTGGATTTTTGTCTGACGTTTACATAACACAGTTTTGTGCAACCTTTCAAAATTAGTTAGCATTTAAATTGAGTTGCAAGATACTTTAAAATTGCACCATTCTTGGATGTATTCAAGAAAAGCATGAAAAAGTGTATTATTAATTAAAATTAATGAATGGAGTAGTTAGAGAAATCATATAAAAATATGATGAGAGTAAAAATTTCTTTGCTAAAAGATCCATAATTCCTGGTCTCTTTTCAAAATTTATTAGATGTTAAGGAATGAGCTTTTACTCTACTTCAGGTTCCGGTCCATCTAAAATCACTTCCAATGTTTGTACAGATTTTAATATCTATCTTTGCAACATAATCGCAAAATTCTACGAAACTTTGCCACGTACTTTAAAGTGAAATATTGCTATAGTTTATAGTACGTTCGTATCTATATTAATATAGTGAATTTATTAACACTCAAAACTAGAGTTTATTACATTGTGTACTTCTACAGTGAACGAAGTTTGTATAAGTACCTATTTGGATTTTGGTTACGAGTCACTTGTTAATAACGTTTCAACTTCGGTTTAATTAGTTCCTACTTACATATTGTACATGCTGCCAGCATTGTATAGTCAGACAGGAATACATATATTTCTATGGTAGCTCGTTCAAGAACGTTATAAAGGCTATAGGAAAGATCAAAATGTTCACTTCAAACGGGATTCAGTACAAAAGGCAGAGGATGTCTATAACTTGAAATATTATTTGAAATCACAAATATCACGTGTTTGCCATATCACCATTTACTATATTGCAGAGAATATTAAATTCCTGTACATTGCACTCAATAAGAATGTGTCAGTAATATTATCAACCTTTATCGTGAATTTCATTTGATTATGAGTTTCCTAGCTTTACGGGGAAGAATAGAGAAAACGATAGAAAAAAGAAAGAGTGCGTACATAGGATTTTGTAGATTTAGAAAAAGCATTTGACACTGGAACAAAATGTTAAATATATTTAAAAATGTAGGGATGAGTTACAGAGACAGATGAATGATACTTAGCTTGTATAAGGAGCAACAGGTAGTTATAGAACTAGGGTTGTAACGTAGAGAAATAAATATTAGGAAGGGAGTCAGATAGAGATCGACACTGTCACCGCTAATTTAAAATTTATACATCAATGACGCGATCAAGGCAGTATAACTGTACGGATAGATATAAAGGGGCAAAAGATTAGTATTCTTAGATTTGCAAGAAGGGAGTTGGAGATAGAATTAATTATAATTAAAAATTAAT
>NW_020439213.1:0-1689 GCF_000699045.2 Agrilus planipennis | reverse complement strand
ATAAAATAATAATTTTGTTTTCTATTTTTGTCGTAAAGAACGATTGTATAATGATGAAAATGTGGGATATGTCCTTGAAAGGGTCCAACAACGTTTCAAAGGAACAAGAAAAAAAGAAGAAAGCGTTCCTTTTCATTAATTCAAGTGCATTTCGAGTTTCTTGTTTGTCGTTCAGAAATCTCCAATCTGGATAAAGAAATTTAAGAGGGCGTTTAAAATTAATGTCGTTCTTGTTGGGCGAGGGAACTTTTTACCAGAGATTCCGGGAATTTGAGCTCCTTCACTTCCAAACTGTGGTGATTTAGTTTGAGTTGCTGCTCCGGAACGTCAAGTGTCTATGACATGTTGGCTCGTAAGAAATAACAAATCTTTTTCCCAAACGGAACCCCGGGTTCCTCTACTACTTTTATAGGTTATGGCCCATTCTGTTCTTAATCTGGCAACTTCTGTTATGAAAGTTATCGGTAAAAATTTTCGAACTGTTCAAGATTAATAACGAACACCTAGTCAAGAGTGGAACAGAAACTTCAATCATCATGCTTTTCATTAAAAAAGACCGCACCTCTAATTTTTATTATCTTTTCGTAGCTTTTAAGCAAAACGCAGCATATTATTATATATTGTTGTTTTTTGATCTCAATATGCGTTCAAATAAATAAACGACTGATTTAAGAATAACTCTTTTCTTATTTTTTCTTTGAACAGACCTTACGCTGAACAAAATCAGGATCAAGGGATCCCGCTCTGCCCTACCCAACGAACGACGTAAAACGTCAACAGAATACACACACTCAACTTAAAAAATTGCAGTTAATTTTCGACGTTTAAGGTCATCGTCTACTGAGTTTGTAATATACGTTATAAGAACAGGGATTCAATGTCATCACTAAAAGTACTTACGGAACGAGACACCAGGATTGTTCCAGGTATGTGAAGGTCCCATTCCTAACAAAAAAAATTAGGTTTTTTAAGTTTTCGACCACTCAAAAGAATATAGTTCATTAATAAGTTATGAACAAAATGACGGTTAGGATGAGTCCCATCAAATCATCTGTATCTATTATATATTAGTTAAGAGTGACGTGGACAAGGAAAAGCTCTTAAATTTCAAGATGTCCAGCAAGAATTGCTTAAAAGTTGATTGAGACGGCATTCGATTGTCGACGTGCCTGTAGTCGAGATAATTCAATCTGGGATTTCCCGGGGTAATTCTTTGACTGGCTGTTGAGCTGACAACATACGATCTGAGCATTCACAATGGAAATGTTTCTGGTTAGTTGCCAGAGGGCAGCAATTCTACTCTTTATTGGTTCTCGAACAACAAATGAATCGAACGTTATGATTTCCAGCAATCTTCGAATGAGTTTTCATTATTTATGGGTAACTCTAAATTTTATGAAATTGAAAAAAGTCCACTGTGTAATAGCTGCACTTTTGTAGTATTTCTTACTATTTCTTGCTAGCTGAAGTCTATATTCTTTAATAAAATAATTGGAACTTTTTCAAACTTAGTAAAACAGTATCTCATTTTAATTAAAAAAGGTAATGCTCAATAATGCTTTCTCTACATCCTGTCTGCGTTTTATTTTCAAATTGAATAAAAAACAAAGAAAATATGTCTATCGTCTATTAAATATTTAGCATTTAAATTGAGTTGCAAGATACTTTAAAATTGCACCATTCTTGGAT
>NW_020439212.1:18922-23804 GCF_000699045.2 Agrilus planipennis | reverse complement strand
ATCTGTATTAATACTATAATTTACGCCTACTGAAAGCTTATTTGTGTATAGGTTCCAAGTGACTTACCCAAATAGGTCATAAATGGGCAAGTACCTTTGCGACCGCTCGCCAGCTTCCTTCGTCCGACCTGTAGCTATCTGTAAGAACGACGACACCTAATCAAACAATACTCATAAAGAACTAAACACCGAAGTCTCGCCGCACGGATTATTTATTTTATTTCCAATTTACAAAACCCTGAACGTAAGATATCTAGCACGAATTTCAACTGGACATTCGCTTTTGCAGCAGGATGTTTTTCATTAAATAAGATGAACTGCCTCTATTATCTTACCATAAATGATTTAGTGGCGATGTCTGACATGAAAAAGAGGGGTTTCGTATCGCGCACATGTTTAAAGTGAAAAGATACCCGAACGATACTCTCATATAAATCAGGCGGTTCTTGATAACGAACTAATTTACATCGGACGTTCACGTATAAGGTTCGCTGGCTGGACACTATGCAAATTCGTTGTTTGTTGCAAAAAGAAAACCTGGTTGCTAATAAATTCTGATGACAAAGGCTACATACACACGTAGGTACTTTTGACAGATATAGAGTTTCCTCTTTGTCGACTACAAAAACACATGGACTGAGTTGACAAATGCTGGACTTAATACCTGTTCACTTTCCGTGTTTCCAAATATTAAATCAGTGAGTACGCGCATACTCATTACGAGGTTTATTTCGTAAAACTACTACATCTAACTGTACTTATGTACTTATTAAGGAACACTGGTACATATTTACGAAATTGCATTGCATTAATAAATATTTATAAGTAAACTTCATGTTTGCTGTATTAGTGTTTTTTAAAATGGAAAGTAACGCTTCAAATACTCCGATTCGGGTAGAGATAGATTTGGGTGCTTTGTAGGATCATGACTAGAGAAATAATATTGTCGGGTTCGGACTGGAAGCCGTTAGGGACGAAATGGAATAAATTACTGTTTCCATGTTGGCTATCAATAGGTCAGTCAAGTCAGGACCTGATCAGGATAAGTAAGGAATTCCTTAACAGTGCTACGATGCGGCAAACATGTGGTCGGGACCCTCAATGTTCGGTCTTTGTTAATTATATATAGTCATTGTTATATTTTGTAATATTGAGAAGACGTGTTTTAAGTTATGTTTTCTGTTTATATTAGGTTATGATAGAGTTTTGGTTTCTTCTCGGAACTTTTGTTTTTTAAAAAGAACTCAAAACCTTTTAAACAAATTTTATTCCTAAGAAACACTTTTGGACAATTACAGTAGAACGCCGATTATCCGAACTAATTGGGACCGGGGTCGATTCGGATAATCGAAAATTCGGATAATCGGACATAGACTGGTAATAAAGCAAAACATGTAGTGTCTTACCTCTAGCTTTCAACCAAAACAGTTGAAATATATTTGGACTCCAGCGAGTTTCAACTTGTGACAACAAAACAAAACAAAACAAAAATTACATTATGTACTTACTTACAGTGCTTGGTTTTAATTTTTTATATTACGCTTAGGACCGATTCGGATAATTGGCGATTCGGTTAATCGGCGTTCGGATAATCGGCGTTCTACTGTACTTATTAGCAATACCCTATGGGCGGCAGCTAATCAAACATAAAAGTCTTAAAAAGTAAAAGTAAAGTAAAGGTGAAGATGCACCTATATTTATAAATTAAACTAGCTAATGCTGCAATAAGTGTGAAACACGCCATTCCTTGCGTGGCGTGATATCTTGCGATGCGTGGCGTGATTTTGTTATGGGAACATACGTATGTGTTAGCTTGGATAACTGTAGTTGTTAGTTTGTCCAAATTTTATTGTCACGTTTTGAAAGGACTTTATTCATAGGCACGTTTAAGAATCTCGCATCAGCTGGAAATCAATTAACAGGGATGGTTCGCAAATAAGTGCAATTACGTTCATAATCTCTGCAAGCACCCGTCGTGTTGGCGTCTTCAGATTGTGACTTGAATATTTTCAATATTTTCAGAACTGAATGGGCGTTACCATCTCTGTTTATCGAAGGACGTTCTACCCTTGATATATTAATTATTTCCAATCCTGTAAAATTGTACAAAACTTAATCGGCTTGCACTTCTAGTGTGAATGTACTACACTAGAATAGTTCGATGTGACGTGAGTAAAACGACTGATTTTTCACTTAAAAATAATTTAATAAAAAAGAACTAGTACAACTACGATAAGGCGAATGATACATGAAATATAAATTAGTGTAATTAAATAAACGAAGAATTGAATAAGGTAAAAATGAATGTTAGTGAATCAAAGGCTGATGTATGAATTCTTTAAATTTTAAAGTGCCGACAATTTTATAGGTTTAGGGTCGGCAGGCGGTCCCTGCTGTTAGCAAAGATACGGGGGTACAACGCCTCCGAGTGAACTATGTATTTTTCTAATGATAAGGTTGTTGACTCAGAGGGTAGAAATTTATAATACTTAATATTCATGTTTATGATTGTCGGACAATCCGTCGATATCCAAAAATTTCCTAAACGTGCTTAACAATGAAAATAGTTTTGAAAGATATCATAAACCTAACAATATACTTAGAATAAGAGAAATTTAATTTTATGTACAGAACAAATCCTATAGCATAATATGAATTTCGGGCACACCTGCGATACGCCCAAATCCACTAGCACAATTATTATAAATAAATATGTAACTTAAGTCAAAAACAATCGAGCATCATGACCTAAAGGTTTAGCCTTTGCTTAGCATTCGGGAAGACGCCAGTTCGATTCCGCGTACGTCTGCCTTGATCCAAATTTTTGTGTGGTTCCCTTGGATCGCTTAGGCAAATGCTGGGGCAGTAATATTCCACAGATAATCTTTCATTCTCTTCTGTCTTCTTTTCGCCCGTTTCATCTTTCTCACCCGAACCACCACCCACCCATTCCCACGATTCCTGAAAGGAGGCCGAACAGGGCCTTTCGCCCTACCTTCCGGCGTAGTCCGGAAGGGACAGTTCGCCCATCGGCATTAGTGGCTGGTGGGAATGAAACACCTAAAAGTTTTTCTGTTAAGTCAAAAGGGCAGTTCTGGTATTTCAACTCATTCAATTCAAGTAGTTCATTCAATGCAATTCAATTATTCAATTTACTGAGTATGTACAAGTAATCAATCTTCGTATATGTATGAATCTTTGTACCATTGTAACGTGACATTTTAGTGACCAGTTTGCAACTTGTATTTTTTCTATACTTGTTTTAATTAAACATTTATGATGTTGAAGTGTTTTGTTTGAAATCATTAACATCTAATCGCCCAGTCAGCAAAGATTTTCGTAATAGGGAACTCCTTTCGCTACTCCGCTAGAGACTTGTTGAGATTGACAGAAGGTTGAAGTACATACGTTCATGGAGGTGAAATAGAGGGAAAAGTAAAACATGATGCAGACTTAAGTCAAGGCCAATTTGAGGAGAAAAAAATTAAGGATAAACTGCATAAATGGTCTCAGATACTTATGACGTATTTGCACCCATACCGATTTCATCATTTTTATTTTGCCTTCTTCATTTATCTCTGCACGATGCTTTAGCTTCTTATGTATCAGCTGGTGCATAGATGAAGGATTATTCTAATTTTTATTTTTAATTGTAGGATTGTACAACTTCTATTACGGTGTAATTCTCGCGTTTTATTTATGACGTCGCGTCGTTTGTTAAAAATATTATTTCCAACTTTAGTTCGATTCCGTCGTCGACATTAACATGAAGTAAATACTTAATAAATCACTCCCGTAATTTTTCAACTAAAGTGAATGATTCCTGTTATTCGAAACGTTGTGATGTACCGTATTCCTGTTTACATAAAAGATTGTCATTGTTTATTCGCACACGAGCTTATTTCACGTTCTAGACTGCAGAGTTAGCTATATTCGTACACATTCATATAAATATAAACGGCATGCATCACGAAGAGCTATTGCAAAGTCAAAACTGTCGCAGTAGAAGCAATATCTTTTGTTGAAATTCAACCTGGCTTTTCGAAATCGTGCATGTTGAACAAACATTATGTAAATCGTTCATTTCCGGCTTACGAATGATACTCATGATTATACAGTAGCTACATATATACATTCAGCGATATTTCAATGAAAACGACTTTTTTTAATTTTTGTTTAACTGCCTGTGTTAATTCCGTTACATCTGCAAATCACTGAAAGTATCATCCATCTGTCGTATGCTGTATATGCAGAGAAAAGAAGATTATGCTGATTTATGACAGATGCTGCAACTTTTAAAAGAATTATTTTATAGATAATTCATTTACTAACTAAATAATATTCAAATCCAGGTGGAATGAATTTTGTTAAAATTAATCTACAATTAGGTATTACAGAATAAATTAGGATTGGTAAAAATTTTTTCAAAAAATATTTACCAATAGAACCAACTGACCCAGAAATACATTTTGTGTTTTTCAAGACTGGTGAAACTTCTTCTGTAATTATCGATCAATTTACACGTTTGAGGATAATCTAAAAGTAAATAAAGAAAAAGGAAATGAAGTGAATGATTTGAAACGAATACATTTGTTACCGAGAATACTCAATTTCAGGATAAATCAGCTTTGTTTTACTCAAATTAGACGGAGAGAATTGCCTTTTCAATGAGAAATAAATACGTTCTCAAATAAGGGGAGGGAAGGGTAATGCTTAGCGTGACGAGATATAACAAGAGGGTGGGGGGCTTAAGGAACTGTGACGTACGCAATTTATCCATTTTATTTTAATGTTTTTCTTAACTTGGCAGTTCTACAATTTTTTCTTTACGATAGAAAGTCATTCTCATTTAATCACAAGAAACAGTTTGTTGGGGGGGGGG
>NW_020439212.1:16910-18397 GCF_000699045.2 Agrilus planipennis | reverse complement strand
AGATATTCAACTGTTTTTGAAAAAAAAAGTACGATTTCAGCTGATTGAATGAGACCAAATAGCATCTAAACCATAAAAGCTAAAAAAAAAGAACGTTATTTAACTATTAATTATATTTTACAAACAAATGTGTAGTACCTAATTAGTAAAACGATAAATAAAAAACAAAATTTTTTCAGTCTAAAGATGGTTCAATAAACCGAAACGTTACAAAAAAACATAGTTGTGTAATTATTTAAACGCCACCCTAGAAAAAACTACACAATTTCTTTTACTTTTATAAATTATTATTTACCTTTCACAACGCGACCGAACTATCTTAAAAGACAAATTGTCTTTGCCTGCAGAGTCATTGTTTCCTCTCTCAAAAAATAGCTTGTGAATATTACCAACATAATAGAGGTTTCATATTAGTTTTCCAATAAAGCTATAACGTACAATATAATGAAAGTTAAATTACTGTACAACGCAGCGTACAACGTCAGGTACATTCTCTCATGGTGACGTTTCATACCCCCTACTAACTAAGATAAATGAGTTCTACACGATGATAAAGGACTTTCGAAAACTGTCAGTTTGGTCCCCAATTTCGTGTTTCGTGGATAACGCATTATTTCTGAAGCGCCATGTTCTTGTGTATAGCAAAAATTAGAAAATGCTAATTGAAGTAGATATTTAAAATTTTAGACAAGGGCCTTACTAACAAACCTAAATTAGTAAGAACAATTTTATTAAATTTACCGAGAATGCTTATAGCAGTATTAGCATCTAGCTAGGAGGAGTTAGAGACAGCTTTAAATAAAATGGAAGCGGTATTGACTAAAGATTACTGTATGAAAATAAATAAAAGTAAAACAAAAATACTGGTATGCAAGGGAATAAAAAGTAGGGAAAGAGCGAATATAAATATTGGAGACGAAAAATTAGAAGAAGTGATTTTAGGTGTCTAGGAAGTCAGATAAGTCAGGACGGAAGGAGTAAAAAACAGATGATAGCACAGAGTCGAGTCACCTTCAATAAAAAGAACTCATTTCTATACTCGCGAACGGTTAATTTAGAAATTCGAAAAAGGTTATTAAAGGTGTATGCTTGGAGCACGGTACCGTACGGGTGCGAAACATGGACAGTGGGCGCGGGGGAAAAGAAAAGGTTAAAAGCTTTCGAAATGTGGTGTTACAAGCGAATGATGAGGATCCCGTGGATAGAGAAAGTTTGAAATGAAGAGGTATTAGAAAGAATAGGAGAACAAAGGACTCTATGGAAGTCAATAAAAAATAGGCGAGATAGGTTAGTAGGACACTTTCTCAGGTCTAGTCAGAGACAAATTAGAGGCAGAAACGGAAGTTAGGAGGGGTAGAGGTAGACCTAGATTAGATTACTGTTCGCAAATAGTTAAGGATATGGGTTGTTCTAGTTTTAGGGAAATGCGAAGTTTAGCTCAGGATAGGAAAGAGTGGAGGTACGTGTCCAACCAGTCTTAGGACTGA
>NW_020439212.1:14831-16177 GCF_000699045.2 Agrilus planipennis | reverse complement strand
AGATATTCAACTGTTTTTGAAAAAAAAAGTACGATTTCAGCTGATTGAATGAGACCAAATAGCATCTAAACCATAAAAGCTAAAAAAAAAGAACGTTATTTAACTATTAATTATATTTTACAAACAAATGTGTAGTACCTAATTAGTAAAACGATAAATAAAAAACAAAATTTTTTCAGTCTAAAGATGGTTCAATAAACCGAAACGTTACAAAAAAACATAGTTGTGTAATTATTTAAACGCCACCCTAGAAAAAACTACACAATTTCTTTTACTTTTATAAATTATTATTTACCTTTCACAACGCGACCGAACTATCTTAAAAGACAAATTGTCTTTGCCTGCAGAGTCATTGTTTCCTCTCTCAAAAAATAGCTTGTGAATATTACCAACATAATAGAGGTTTCATATTAGTTTTCCAATAAAGCTATAACGTACAATATAATGAAAGTTAAATTACTGTACAACGCAGCGTACAACGTCAGGTACATTCTCTCATGGTGACGTTTCATACCCCCTACTAACTAAGATAAATGAGTTCTACACGATGATAAAGGACTTTCGAAAACTGTCAGTTTGGTCCCCAATTTCGTGTTTCGTGGATAACGCATTATTTCTGAAGCGCCATGTTCTTGTGTATAGCAAAAATTAGAAAATGCTAATTGAAGTAGATATTTAAAATTTTAGACAAGGGCCTTACTAACAAACCTAAATTAGTAAGAACAATTTTATTAAATTTACCGAGAATGCTTATAGCAGTATTAGCATCTAGCTAGGAGGAGTTAGAGACAGCTTTAAATAAAATGGAAGCGGTATTGACTAAAGATTACTGTATGAAAATAAATAAAAGTAAAACAAAAATACTGGTATGCAAGGGAATAAAAAGTAGGGAAAGAGCGAATATAAATATTGGAGACGAAAAATTAGAAGAAGTGATTTTAGGTGTCTAGGAAGTCAGATAAGTCAGGACGGAAGGAGTAAAAAACAGATGATAGCACAGAGTCGAGTCACCTTCAATAAAAAGAACTCATTTCTATACTCGCGAACGGTTAATTTAGAAATTCGAAAAAGGTTATTAAAGGTGTATGCTTGGAGCACGGTACCGTACGGGTGCGAAACATGGACAGTGGGCGCGGGGGAAAAGAAAAGGTTAAAAGCTTTCGAAATGTGGTGTTACAAGCGAATGATGAGGATCCCGTGGATAGAGAAAGTTTGAAATGAAGAGGTATTAGAAAGAATAGGAGAACAAAGGACTCTATGGAAGTCAATAAAAAATAGGCGAGATAGGTTGGTAGGACACCTTCTTAGGCATGAAGGTCTAGTCAGAGACATATTAGAGGCAGAAA
>NW_020439212.1:3745-8418 GCF_000699045.2 Agrilus planipennis | reverse complement strand
TTTGAAACACACACTCAAATTTTAACTGTATACCCGACAACAATTGACAAAACGCGTTCCGGCTGTTTAACAGTTACCAGAACGCGTTGCGAGCGTTTAAAAACAGCCAGAACGCGTTCTGTGCGTTTGAAGGCAGCCAGAACGCGTTGTGGTCGTTTTTTTCCGGCCACTGAGCGTTTTCGGTCTTCGGGCCTAACATATATAAAAATGAATTGATGTTCGTTAGTATCTCGAAAACTCGAGAACGGATGGACCAATTTGGCTAATTTTGGTCTTGAATTATTTGTGGAAGTCCAGAGAAGGTTTAAAAGGTGAATAAATATGAAAGTTGTTAACTATCTTTCAGATTATTTTTATGTAGATTGATAAATCTTAGGTTTTGTCGCAAATTAAACTTCTGAACGCATCCATAATATATGAAATTTGAAAACCAGGTTTATTTTATACAAAAGTTTAGGTCTTTTATTTATCGATTAAGGCAGTATGAAGTCTGCCGAGTCAGCTAGTTTAAAATAAATATTGGATTTTAAAGTCTATGTATTGCTATAGACCGTAACATTTTATAGCAATAAGTCAAAATTTTTTACAGGACAATGCAACTGTAAACCGTATATATATTTGTAGAGTAAAATCTGATAATATTGAATTGTTACATCAACTTCCAATGTGTTTCTGACAGTTGACAGTCATCATTGATCTGGAATTTGCCCATGGTTAAAGCATTCAGTTGTGAAATTCCCCAAATCTGACTCCAAATGTTCTTTATCAGGTTCATAAGCATTTATGTTTTCAGGATTTTCTTTTTTAAGATTAAATCTCCATCACTCTGGTTTCTGACTAATTGTTACAGCTACAGGATCCATAGGATTCACAGTACTCTCGTTATTATTCCTAATCCAGCACTAAAGTTAGTTGGACTCCAACCCTCATTAATTCTAGTACCAAAATACTCTGTAAGGTCTATTTGCGAATTACGCGGCTTAAAAACCTTTGAGAATAAATTTTTAAAGGCGCTTTGTAATAGCGCTATCTGAAAGTGCCATTTGTCATAAAATAACGCACGTAAAGTGTAATATCCCATCTCCTCCGGAATAACAACATTTACCATGCGGACCCGCCGAGGCTAACCGGATGTTACGACGTTAAATTTACGACTTGTGCATTTAATGAAAATTGTTTTAGAATTCATTCGAGGAAACGAAAATGTCGAGCTTGTGACGCTTCGGAAACAACAGATTGCCAATAAATACCTTAGTTCGATATAAACCGATAACAATAACAGGTATTCGTATACATAGAGGTATCGATCTCAGTGGTGCCCTGGGAAGTATTCTTTACGAGACAATACAAAGGGAATCATAAGGGTTTTAGGACATTGCTCTACCTCCGATAGACTATAAATAAAGTCAAATGAATATACAGAATTATAGTACAGTCGAAATAAGAAGGCAAAGTCCCCAATAAATAATGCACACTAAAGGCATATCGTTTTTATCGTTCTTACAAACGGAAGATATCCTGTCTTTATTCTCTAAACACGCCTCCTCCACAAATGCGTCGAGACCTGCACCTACGTTTCATAAGAATCAATCGAATAGAATGGGACGGTTGAAAACGTGCTTGTCTTGTTGTCTGTACCTACACACAATGGGCAAATTTACAGGGTCGGCTTAATTTAGTTGGTGTATTTGTGCGAATAGTCATCTCTCTACATATATCGTTTAAGTTATTTTTTCGTTGTAACTATTTTTTTCGTTGTTTTTGTTGGTGTTATTGTTGTTGTTATTGTTGTTTTTATTGTTATTTTTGTATGAGAATTTGTATCAATATGATATACAGTGTTGCACGATTAAAAGAACAATAATATTTTTAGATGTGTGGGTATGTATGAATGCATACTCATTCGGTCGGTTTTGATGTACAATCGAAATTATATAAATATTATTGCATTGAATTATCTTAGATCTTACAATAACTTTTTCACCATACTGTACTACGACTACTACCTTAAGCCGATCCTGTAAATTTCCTCATCAATGTAGGTACAGACAAGCACGTTTTCAACCGTCTCATTCTATTCGATTGATTCTTAAGAAACGTAGGTGCAGGCCTAGACGCAGCTGTGGAGGAGGCGTGTCTAGAAAATAAAGACAGCATATCTTCCGTTTGTAAGAACGAGAAAAACGATATGCCTTTAGTGTGCATTATTTATTTGGGGACTTTGCCTTCTTATTTCGACTGTACTATAGTAAACGTTACTTATGCACAGTTGTGGATGCTTTTTGGAATAATCACCTTGACGAATGAGAGATTTGTCGTACCCGTGGACAGGCTATGCACTACCCTTCAATGAATTTAAGTGAGTTTTGACTTGCCTTAAAGCTCCTCGATCGTCGTTAGTAGGTACAAAAGTGGGAAAAGCAAAAGCAAGCAAGTAGAAGATACAATTTTATACAAATTTCTTAAAGCCGAAACAGTAACTTTGAATAATTGAACAAATGAAATAAGATTGACTCAGGCAATGTTAGCACGTGGGCTTAACTTCTGGGTCTGCATAATTAAAAAAAAAAACGAACAGACTGACACATGAGTGATCCTATAAAGGCTTCGTTTTTCATTCGGAAACAACCAACCTTGAAAAGAAAATATATTCACATCAAAAACCGTTTCAAATTCCCTAAATTGGGATCTAACAAGGGGGCGGAGTTAAAATCAATATGGCTACTGTAAGGGCGCATGGATGCTGAACTTATAAGAGAAAATTCGGAAAAGTGTAAAATGTATGTGCAAAATAATAAGTTTAAATGATATTATTGAGTGGATTGGTTCAAATACTGGTCAGAAAAATAATGGAATGAAATATTCAAATTTTTATGTGATTTACTATTACAGCCACTCACAAACAAAATATACTCAATTTTTTGATTTAAGACGTGAAGGAAAAACACCAACCTCCATGTCCATAATTAAAAAAAAATGAATTATTCGTTAATTGCAATACTTATCATAATATAAGTGCAACTTTACACGATTTTTACTTTTTGCCACCAGATGTCGCCCTTTAGCTGATCAGATCCTAATAGGTAATTTTTAAAAAGTTACGAGTTAACTACAGATTTTTCAATTGGTTTTGGAACTACTAGGGCTTTCCTCTACAGACAACGAAGGAAAAGGATTCGCATTTAAGTATTGCACGATAACATTGGTCGAATCTTTTGTCAAATATGTATATCAATAAATATTAATGAACTAACGAACCGTGCACCATTAAAATGTGCGAACGACTTTGTTTGAACATTTGAAATGTTACGGAAAACAAAGGGTTGACAGGATAACGGCTTTCGCAGTCCAAGGCTAATTGTGGAGTGTATTTCGCCAAGAACGACCGCCGACGGTGATGGTTATACGAACTTCGTTATGGTTCATGTTACGTAGATTAATTTAGATCATCAAGATCGGACGACCTAGGTAATATAAAAAATTATATTAAATCAGCTCATCAGCTGGGGTTGGAAGAGACGTTAATTGAACGTACACGTGTGCATCTCTACGTTCTCAAAAACCGCCACTGCTCCGAGGCCGTTTTGCCCAGGGTGAATAACTTTTACCCACCGTTACCTAACCTCAGTCTTTAGTGCACGCGTGGTGGATCGTATTTCACGCACATCAACGAGATGTCCACGAAATAAAATTTAAGAACAGAAAATTGGTTTCCATATCATATCCCAAAAGATGTGAGTGAGGTTCTTTGGCATTATGTCGTCTTCACTTGTTCAAAATTACCAGTGAAAACAGAGAAGACTAGGATGATAAGAATAATTTTAGAAAGAAAATTTCTTTTTTTTAGTCATATACGAGGGCGGTTCAATAAGTACCCGTGTTTGAAGACAGAGGACGTTCCTGAGGGAAGTTGGTGTTGTCATCGTGTGCTGCCATCTATCAAACAACGCCAAAACGAATTTCAGACTGATCGATAGGTGAGTTTGGATTTGGCAGCCATTCGACTGAGACGTTTTTCGTTATTTTCGCTAAAATGGAAAAAGAACAGTATCGTTTGGTAACTCGCTTTTTGCTTTTGGATGGGAAAAAATGAGGGGAGATGAAAACAAAGTTGGATACTGTTTATAGAGACATTTCGCCATCTATGACCACAGTTAGATATTGCTTCAACGAATTTAAACGTGGGCAAAGATCCGTTTTCGATAGGAGCGACCAGGAAGCCTGGCAAACGTTGTAATCTAGGAAATCATTTTACAGATTTTTTAGGAAAAGGAAGAACAATCACTGGACAATACTACAGTGAGTTATTGGACCGCTTCGACAAAAAATTGTAGGAGGAGACGAAAAAGAAGGTGCGTTTTCAACACGATAACGCACCGGCACATTCATCAAGAGTTGTTGCCGCCAAACTGCATGAATTACGTTATAAATTTGCTGCCGCACACCCCGTACTCACTCGATTTGGCTCCCTGCGACTTCGTCTTGTTCCCTACCATGAAGAAATGACTCGCGAGAAAAAAATTTAGTTCAAACGAGGGAGTCAACGAGTCAGACAGGGGGGATTTTGGAGAGTTTGACAAATCTTATTTTTTGGAGAGGTAAAAAAAATGGCAGGGACGTTGGGAGAAGTGTATCTTTCTAAAAGGGGACTATGTTGAAAAATAAAAAAAAAA
>NW_020439212.1:0-2678 GCF_000699045.2 Agrilus planipennis | reverse complement strand
ATAAAACCACATTTCGAAGATTTCTAACCTTTTCTTTTCCGAGTTATAAAGGTTGTAAAGTAAAACATTGCTATGTCGAGATACAGAGGTCCAATTTAATTTTTCGAGTTATGGAGAGAAAATATGTATTAAAATGGCTTGCACGGACTCACTGATTATTTCGACTAATAGAGGGATTAGATTTGATGTAATGGAGGTTTTGAGGCTTGAAGGGAAGGGAACAAGACATTTTTTCGAATTTTGGAGGTTTTTGACTTATCGAGGTTCGATTTTGGTTAATCAAAATAATTCGTTAGTTAACTGTCTGCCGAAAGATAATAATCGAGCAAATTTCTTAATTAATCTGATGTTTTGTTTTGCCCCGTTCAAAGCTAACATTTTATTTAACATTTGCTGAAACCGTTTCGTAATAATTATTTTTGTCCATGTAGGACGGAAACCATAAATACGTGCCATCGTATCCTCGCACTGAAATCGAAGTCACGGGTGAGCAAATGGCCCTGGGAGCATCTGGCGCGTTGCATGTCCGCCGTGGAAGTGAACCGGCCCTTAACCAACTTCCGATAGGGCCGCCACCACCCTCAGATAATATCAAAAGATGGAGTGCCGCCCCGCTCATCCTCGAACCCACCAACACCGGTTACTGTATCAACTCCGACTGGGAAGATTCTCGTAATGAGGACGACGATCAAGGATACTTTAGGATATCGAGGGACGGGAGCAAACGACTTTCCATGCAATTTTTGGGAGATGGATCAGGGTGAGTTTGCCACTTATTTGCCACTTATTTTGAAACTCAATAGGAGAGGGGGATGGAGAAGTTCTATAGGTCATGGGTCCTCAAGAATTAATGATTTACCCTGAATATTACACAGGATGATTGAATAATAAACGAACTAAATAATAAAATAATTCGAAGTGGTCTGTATTCTGTCGAAACTGCCAGACGCGGATCGCGATTTCGATCTTTTTGATCCCATCAGGCAGGTTCGACAGAACACAGACCAACTTTTACCTGCTGTCTTAACAGCGCGTTTTAGAAAATACCACAAATGGCGTGGTAAACGCCATCTGTAGTATATTTAAACGGACCTTGTTGGAGCATACGTAATCCTAAAATGTAGCATCGTACTACAGATAGCGTTTACCGCGCCATTTGTGGTATTTTCTAAAACGCGCTGTTAAGACAGCAGGTAAAAGTTGGTCTGTGTTCTGGCGAAGCTGCTTGCGACGCGCTGATGAGATCCAAAAAGAACGAAATCGCGATCCGCGTCTGGCAATTTCGACAGAATACAGACCACTTCGAATTATTTTATTCGATTATGCTAACGTGCCTATCACGTTGAGGTTAGCTACGCCGGGATTCGTTTCAGTAAGTAGATATCCATATATTTAAATGGACATCGTATTACAGATGGCGTTTACCACGCCATTTGTGGTATTTTCTCTAATACAAATATACTTTTAAAAAAATTTTGGAAATGTTCGTCATTTTAAATTACGCTTTTATTATCTATCTCACGAAAGAATCACTTAGGAGAGAATAGTGAACTAATAAATGACATACGACTCTAGAGTATAATTCGGCAAACGTAGCACTGAAAACGAATAGTACTATGTGTTTCTAAAGAGTATCAATCAACACCTTTTCTTTGCTCGGTCTATAATGACGCAAGTTCATTTTTTCCTGGGATGGATAATATGCAGCTCAATTTCCAACGTTTTAGGGAATCAGAGATTACGAAATAAGCTGCATGGTATCGTGGAACACCCGGTAGGAACGAAGTATGTTATTTATAAATGTTGGTCAAAATATATTGAAAGAAAACTGACAAATATCTTTAGGGCTATATGTTGCTACTAATAAGTTATTAGCTTCCGAAGCT
Source organism: Agrilus planipennis (assembly GCF_000699045.2). Classification (NCBI taxonomy): domain Eukaryota; kingdom Metazoa; phylum Arthropoda; class Insecta; order Coleoptera; family Buprestidae; genus Agrilus; species Agrilus planipennis. The sequence goes on along the minus strand of NW_020439212.1, from coordinate 792 downwards.
TTTTAAAATGACTCCTATTCAACATATTCACCAGACGATAGACTAATCAAATCTACTTCGTCAGCTCTCTGTCTCTTTGCAAGCAGTAAATAAGAGGGATGTCCACCAACGCATTCGATTTTTTACTAGCGTTGTCTCGACTAGGGAAAACTCCCTAGGCCCAAAGAATTTAGAGCCAGCTTAGGGAAAAAAGACTTTTATTTAATTTATACTTTACCAAATGGATTTTTGTTGTTTAAAGGTTATTTGCACTTTGAAAACTTATTTAAATTCTTGTGAATAACAAAAATGGAGGTCTTCCTTTTTGTCTCAAATGAGTTTTTTTTATAAACATCCTTTTTTTGGTTTATGAAACTCTGGGAATCTATAAGGAAATTTTGACAAAGAAATTCACCTGGCAACGTTGACTTTTGCTTGTTAGTACCTTGGCGCCGCAACATGTGATAAGGAACTTCGTTCCAGTAAAAAGAACCCCATCAAAAATGTATTTGAAAATTTTTACAAATACCCAAGTTGTAACTTTCGTGCACTGGTTCCATAGCCCTGAATGTTTACAAAACAAAACATCATTACATACTCTATCGCGATGTCCCACAAATTTAGTTTACGTCTTTTCTAAATTGATTAAAAGTCGTATAAAGTCCTCGCAAAGTTCCTACTAGGCTTAAAATTATGATACAACATAAATTCTGGTCGACCAAAATATAATTTATATTTTTTTGTTAGTAGGCATTTCTTATTGAAATCAACGTTTAATAATACAGAAATCAAGGATTTTAATTTGCCGTCGGA
>NW_020439211.1:0-19029 GCF_000699045.2 Agrilus planipennis | reverse complement strand
GGCCAGTTCAAAAACGGTCCCGAAGGTATACAAAAGTTGGAATTGTGTTTTTAAATGGGAGATAGATAGACTACTTGCATTGTCTCGAAATAATTGAAGCACAAAAGTTTACATTACGCTCACTCAAGAGACGCAGTGAGTTTTATTTAACTTGGACTGGGTGCGCGCCTCGAATGGGGACGCATCGGCCAGCGCGCCCGTGCCGCATAAATCATTTATGAAACGGGCCTTCGTCGATCGCTGCCTGATTAAAATGCGAAAAACGAAAACATGAGACAAGCTGCTACTGACTACACCGTTCCTTTTAAAGGGAGGGATATGGAGGGAAAACTAAAACGCTTTTCTATTAACTTATTGTAATGATTCCAGGCGGTTGGGTTATTAAACAAAGAAACAAAATCACCGCATTTCAGTTGTTTTACATTTTTCGATCGTTTTCTGTTTATATGACGTATAACGAAACATTTGGAAACACGTATTTAGTACTACCAAAGAAGAGCGACGAGCCAAAAATGTTCCTTACAACAGTAAAATTTGTCAAAAAAAAAAATGTCCGCTTTATTCGAACGTTATGGTACATATCTCCCCTTCAGTTGAATCAACCGCAGAGGGTTCGATATACATCTATCGCGTTTTATAGTCACGGGATTCTTTTGTTCCTATTTCGAATGTGCCAATATCTCACAAAACGAAGATGTTGCCGAAAACTTCTCCAAGAAAAGGGAAAAGGAGTGGGCGGGATCGTTTGGCGATTTTCGCTTTCTCGCCCGCGACTGTTACGCCCCGCCGGTCGTATTGTGTTTCCGGGAAATTTATTAGGACTCAGATAAACATACCGTGTCCCTTCCGGACTTTTAATAGCCGAGCCATGCCGTAACTACTACGGGCGAATTCTCCATCTTCGTTTTCGGCGTCTTCTGTAATCACACGCTGCCGAAGTTTACGGGAAAAATTTATGGATTCGCCGGCTACACCCTCTAGATTGGTAGACAAAAACAAAGGATTTTCATTTTCTGCTGTTTTTTAAACCGCACACGTTCGAAATGTATCTCTCGAAATCTTTCTTCGGGAAGCAGCAATAGTCCTCTAATTTTTCTACCTGACATGCCGCTAAACACCTCATCCGTCCGTCCGTTTCGCTGCCTTTGCACGATGGATTCTAAGGGGACGCCTTTTGACGCATTATACCCATTTTTCAACCCCATTTTCCATTTACAATTAGAAATGGGGCAAAAAATATCTCACCCTGCGAACACATACAGTCGCCTGGTTGACCCTACAGGAGCCCTTTTTCTTTACGAAGATAATAATGAGTAAGAGAAAAATCAGTTAGCGAATGAGTCCACCCACGACGGTCCGTTTTCCAACGGTCAATGACATTTTCGTTCCCCGCTTCCCGAAGCAAAAGAACGCAGAATGAGAAACAGGTTGAAAGTCCATCGTTTTAGACCCAATAACTTTTGTTTTCAAAACTTCTACATATCTAGAACACCTGAAGAGATTAAATATCCTACTAATATTTCATTGAATATGCTGAAAATCGTGTGCAGGACCTTTTAATCCTAGAAACAATCCAACCTGCCCCTGGAGATACAAAACAGTTGCGGTAGAGGCTTTGCAGCAAGCTTGATACGAACCCAAAGTGCAGTTTTGGTTAAAACAGTAAACAATCCCCATTCAACTGTTATTGAACAAGACAACGGGAAAACTGCATAGAAACAAAAGAAAAAAACAATCGCACCTGTGGCAGACCATAAAAGCGCCATACCATTGGCGTTATATTGTACATTTCGAAAGCGTGTGCATTTGTCTCAAGAAGGTGCCCGTTAATCGGCACTTCAAGTTAATCGTCATGTAATGCGTATACGCGTGTGTATTGTTCCTGTATGTGATGGCTGCTGTAATGGACGCGACACAGTTTTCCATATTTGAACAGCGCCATGTGTCGCTACTGCCATCAAGAAGCATGCGAACACCAGTAAAGGGAAGTAGCGAGTGTGACGCGGACGGCATGCAAAAAAAAATGATTTCTATTTTTCGATCGGACAGAAGACAGTCGGCGGCAACGAAAACGGGCGCGACCTGGTTTCATCATTTTTCTTTTTTTACGCATAAAAGGCATTACGACGACGGCGAAACGTCACACACACATCGTAGACAAAAGAACGTGGAGCGTTGGAAACGGACACGAAACACGAACAAAAGAACGTTCGCTGCGGACACATTTTGTTTTTCCGCAGGTGATCAACTTGCAACCGAAAATATTACAGAACGAAAACTAATAGAACTGATCGACAATTGCAAAACGATGTAAGAAGGCTTTTTAACGTTCAATGCGACATAAAATTGCACCAGGCAAGTACCGTATACGTACACAAGCGTATGCTTTTTGTCACGTATTTCAACCCAAGTTCCTTGTTGCAATAATAATAAAGCGAACGCGTTAAAAATAATAATTTTGGCACGGGTCATAAGCAGCCGTTTTTTGCACGATTTCGTTACACAGATTATGCAACAAGTATTTTTGTTAACAATAACAATCCCCGAATTTTATACCTACATAATAACAATATGGATTTTTGAGCTTTACGGTGTTGTTTTTGGAAAAGTGATGCTATATTTTTGATATGATGCTAAAGTGTTACATTGGTTTTGGGCAAAGAGATCTTAGTCTGTGGAGGTAATAAAAATGAGACCCACATGAAAGGGCAATGGTACCATCTACCATGTCGTGTTTTTATCGTATATGCCGGCCCATTTTTTTGCCAAAAAGTGCTAAAGTGGTAAAATTAAACGTACTTCAGTTTGGGGCTGATGGCATCTACCTACTGTTTTCTGATTCAACCCTTGGATCAAATTCATACATTCGAGGTCCAGCTGCTCTCGTAGCTGTGTGGTCTTTTTTTGCAATACAGTTTCGCTAATTTATTCGGGGACCCGGTGTACAATTTTCACCCCATCATCTCTTCTAAACTACCCCGCTCGTTTTCTGATGTCATCTCATACAGCAATAAAGTGTCCCCGCTGACATACCCACCTGGTAGGATACAGCCGTTTACAACATTTTGTTTCTTTTATATACCTCGGTATGTAGGTACCAATGTTGGTTTATTATTATGGAACTGGCGATTCCGAAACAAACAATCGACACGCGGCAGATGGAGGACTATGCTGACCTGTTGTTTTCCTACTAATATAATAAGTATGTGTAATATCAAACCCGAAAATCCTCCTTCTCTTTCATCTGTCTCCTTATATACCTTATTGAACTACTCCTTTAGATATCTGATCGTTTTAATCAACGTAAATAACAAAATAAACAATTAAAAGTTACGAAAATAACTTCAGAAGTCTGCGTAATGAATCGGCAGGATTTTACGAAGAGCGAAAACAAAAGAAGAAAAAAAAGTGAAAGGAAAAAAACGAACGAGAAACAGCAGCAAATATTCATCGAAAAAGTTGAAGACAAAATCCGTTGAATTGTCATGCACAACAGAAGATCGTTAAAGTTTGCAAACTTGAGAGAAACGAGGAAGGTAATAAGTAAACGATGAATTTTAAATGACACGTCACGTTTTCAGTGCTCTTTATTTAAAAAATAAACGAAGGGTATTGTACCGACTGTTACAATAATAATAACAAATAACAGACGACAAAAGTGGCTTCCTTCCTTATACATAAGATACAATCGAAAATATCATATAACGTACGGCTTCACATGTATTTTCAAAAACAAAAGAATCCCTTCTTGTCAGAGCAACGAACTCCCGGTTATTTTTTTGTATTACTTCCTTTTTTTCTCTCTTCTTTTTTTTATGAAACAACTGAACACTCTCAATTACGCTCAGAGACGCGCGCTTTTATTCGGAAAAGAAGACCCTCAAAATACGAAGAATTGATTTCATAATACGTTTTCATTCACGAAGAAAATACCCCTTAAAGAGTCGCGTTAAATGGTCACAAAAGGCATAATTCTAACCACCTAGACGCAAACGAATCGCAAATATAAGTAATCAAAAATTTACATTTATCATGCTACCAAATCACTTACAGTAAGTAGAGGAAAATCCAAGTGAAAAAAAGGCGAAGTTGTCTTACCTGAAACAAAAGAAAAACGAAACAATGAAACATCTTATTTCAAAAGATCGCTCATACATGTTCCTGTTATTTTTAAGTTTCTTAGTTAGAGATAATCTCTGGAATTACAGGTCGGATTTTCAAAATTCCTTTTTTATTAAAAAGCTTATACTTCCAGGAAGGTTTTAAGCTTGTACCGTTACGTTACGACCTACGGGGGCTATGTTCTCTATTCCTTTTGTTTTATTAAATTATTGTTTCTTTCACAGTCAATTTTCTTCGATTATAGATTATTATCTTAGATATATAACTTTTCTAGTTAAATATAGTACAACGTATTCGTGTATCTATGCATTTATTAATCAATTTGTGATTGGTGATAAAAAAGTGCAAGTACAACGATTCGCCGTTGTTATTAAATACGAGACGAACAGATGAAACAACTGAACTAATAATAGGCATAAAAAAGGTGGATGAGCATAGACAGCGGACGATAAGAACATAAAGAAAGCCTTATAAAACGTAATAAGACTTCTCATTATAATACAGTTCTAAAGTTACATCGCGTTCATGCGAATGCTCTTGCAGGATTGAATTACGACTGATTCTCTGGCTTATAAAACTAATCCTTGCTCGCGCCTTCGGGAACGGGCATGATCAACTAGCTAACCGCAAACAATATCAGCTTACCCGACATTTAATAAAATTGAATGAAACAAACGCGTCACAGTCACAGTCACAGTCACTTTCAGCTAACAAATATAGTCATTCAAATATCCTTTAGGTCAAATATAATAAAAAATATGTGAAATATTATTAAAAGTGTTTGAAGCAGTTTAAGTTGTTTTACATCTGCAAGCCTAGGATCAATGTACAGCTTATCCCTTGAAGCCCCGATTAATAAAATCAAAGGACTTCGAATTATCAGTCAGCAAAATCCAAAACGGATTAAAAACACATTTTCAAGCACAAAGCCTTAAAAATCTGGTCAATCCTGTTAAATTTCTGGATATCTACATTTAATCAGTACGTAAAAAAAATGCACGTGTTTTTTTTTTGCGATAAAGGTTCTAGCTTCAGAGAATCGTGTTCTTTTTCGAAAAGACTTTCATAAAGAAAGCACTTAACGCATACCTGCATATGTATGTATAATCTCATTGGGCAATAGATGTCGAGTTTACATAAACATTTTCACAACAAATTTTCGCCAAAGCTAAAGCGTGGGCATATGCATACGTAATAACAATATTATTATGCAAGAAGCAACTTTATAACAGCGGACGATCGAGAAGGAGACAGATGAGCTAAATTTAAACCGAATGCTAGTTGCAACTACGGCGGCAGCGACAGTAACAACAAAAGCACAACAACAAACAGAAAAACAAACGAAGAAAACAGCAGCAAGTATAATAAAAGGTGCTTCTTTTTTCTTTTTCTTTTTGATGAAGTAGGAAGACCGAAGAGCACACGGGCACAAAGTCTTAAACGGAAAATAAACTTGATCAATTACCTACCGTGAACACAAAGAGATCTGGCCTAGGTACAATTGAGGCCAACAAAAGTGAACAAACTTTAGAAAAAGTTTTAACACGTCGATAAGTTGGTACCTAGCTCTACTTGAGATCAGAGGCGTCCTATGGAACCCTGTTGCACCCAGCAAGGGTCACAGGGGTTCCGAGAACTAGGACGTATTATAGTACAGAATATTATAACATTAAAATGAAGTTATTGATAAATAATTTACTTTTTTATGGTCGACATGGAGTGACACTATCCTATCAAATTGATGATTGTATGTTCGGTTCTTATTTAGCTGCTACTGTATAGTTATAGAAACAAAAGAAAATGAACAAAAGACAAGGAAATAAGTCTTTCTTTAGGATTCACTTATTTAACAATAAATTACCCTTGTTATCAGTAATACTTCGACCTTTTTTACGTGTTGTAAGTGCATATTCTAGATATTTTAATTAGCCCTGCAAGATAGAAAAGGCAGCCTACTTTTGGCAAGGTAATTAATGTAATAACCCGCTTGTTTACCTACTAATGCAGGGCGGTTGTACCGCTTTTCACTTTTTTTGTTAGATTCAAACCTATATGTATTTTATAGTTTGTAGTACATGTGGATCGATCGTCGGCATGTGCGAAACAAAGCTTTGAATAAAGCCGCTAGTATAAACATTATCGGCGGCGACCACAGGTGAGAGCAATAGGGAATAGGGGATGAATACATTTAAATATTACAAGTCAGTCGTTTTTAGTGTTCGAAGAAGTGAACACGTTGTTAGTTGTTCTGTCAGCAGTACTTTTATATGTAATAACGTAATTAAAACAGTTGCAAGTAGTTCAGTTTTTTTCCCTTCAAGTGAATATAGTGTTTTGAAAACAAGTAGGTACGTACTATGAATCACTAGTAGAAGGTAAGATGTCGATTTTTTACCCCTATTCAGTAAAAAAAACACTTCCACTATGGAGAATTTCACCATCTTAATAATGACCTAACGAAAGATCCCGATTGTTTTTTTGAATAGGTATATATATATAGGGATGAAAATAAGTACATTTGATTATATTTTGGGCAAATTACAATTCCTACTTCTAGCAGACGTGCGCGCTATGGTCAGGGGTCAAAAAAATACTAAACTAATAGGTTTAATGGTACCACACCTTCTTGGCTCAGACCTACGAGCGAAGCAAGACGCCATGATCCAATATTAAGGTCATATTCATTTATAATCAGGTAATTGTTTTATTGTGAGCGAAGCTAGGGTAAGTACCACTCAAGGGACCCTAGCATAAGATACTTACCCTAGCTTTGCTCACAAAATACAATAATTACATGGTTATAAAAAAAGATGGTCACTTTTGGGTTTCAGCCCTCTTTCTGCGCATGGGTCTGATTCAAGATCTGGCACCATGGAATCTATTACTTCAGTTCTTTTCCGACCTTCGACCATTGGGCATGCTGCAGTACATACTACAATCGATGGTACTGTGGTTTAGCCCATAGTCTTATGTCCTAAGTACGGCCCTTATAACGACTTCATAATGTGAACGAAGGCAAAGCCTATGTTGACAAAAAAAGGTTCAAACTTGACGAATTCATATTTTTCTTTGGGACTTGATGGTACCTACCCATCGCGAATTCGTGAGTGCGTACTAAGTACCTACTGCTTACATGTACGAAATGTACAGGTTTATTTTGTAGGTAAAATGGTCAACAACCTCGCCAACATGACGCTTTCTCTCTCTCTCTCTCTATCGCTCACTTTTCCCCCATTATACATACAGATACAATGTACATAACTTGTATGCTCATTTGTTAATTAATTGTGCTCTTTTTATTCACACCGGCGCAAAAAAAAACAAACGAAATGTCGATGCATGATCTTTGAACACATTCTGTATAGGTACGACGTCACGAATGTCATTTGAATCGGTAAAGCATAGGGCATGAGGTCACGAGGTCACACGCGCCGATCGTATCTTTTGAAAACGGGAAAATCAAAGAAAATTTACTGGTTTCTCAACAAGGCATTTTAAAAGATTGACTTGTTTTCCGTTTTCTCTAAAATTCTAGAGAGACTTTATAATGCCCACGTGTATATATAATACCTGGACTGGATGCGTAGGCTGTTCAAGATGCCTGCGAATAGGAAGAAAAAGCAAAACCAAGATGCTGCCTGTGCCGCGAAACAGGACGGGGGAAATTCAGGACTCGGGAACAGGGAGAAAAATCGGGTAACAGCGCGAGATACTGTAAAGCCAACGTAAACGTTTTGATTAAGTGGCAAAGCTTATCTTAAAGAAACAAAAGAGAGAAGGAAACAAATAGGCGTCACTATTTTATTTCTGAATTTACTTATTCGAATTAAATTTTAAATGATGCGATTTTTTTTTGAGAGAAATCGGAGATAGAAAACGCAACAGTCTGTACTTATAGAAACAGATACAGATACAGATACGACTTTAATCTTCATTATTTCATCCCATTTTGTCACTTTCCATCAACGAAAATTCCTCCTTTGACATTCTTTTGTCGAAAAATCCTGCAACGGCAATAATCGTAAACATGGCGAGCGTTTTGCCGGTTCTTGAAATATGTTTATTGAACAGATAAACGGGAAGAGGGTTGCAAAGGGCGGCAGGGAGAAGCAATTGTGTAAAGAGAGGCCGTTTGCATAAACTTATTGCGAACTTTCGGCACGATCCATTTCCGAGATTGGAGCGACAACGTTTCGATTCGTATGCGCTATTCCTTTCATTTTTTTTTTTTTTCTAAAAATTACTTCAGGAATTGGCCGAAATAATTTGCATTAATTCGACGGGCGCTTTGGGACTACGAAACTCACTTTTTCACCCCCATACACTTTCTCAAATCTCAGCCAGCGTCTTTCTTAATATTATAAACTGTCAACGCTTTCCGAAGTTCAAATTGCACAATATACAACAGCAGAAGATCGAAACCCAACTTCGTTTGTTTTATAACCAATACATTCGTTAATAAAGAAAACAACAGAAATGAGTGAAACAACGTAGAAAACAACAATTGACAGTATTTCGCAGTTCATCTGTTCGTTTTACAAGGTGGAATCAAGAAGTTCAGTAGGTAACGTTATAATTTCAAGTCATTATTCACTACTATGCGACATAATAATATTTACGTAATATGATAAAAACGATTCGAGTTTCCCGCAGGGCTGCTCTCACTCAACCCCGCTTTCGTTCGCTCCTCCCGTCACTACCGGCCCCTTTGTGGCGTCTTCTTCGCCTTGAAATGATGACAATCCCGCAAGCTACTGAACAAACGTTTGACGCGTTGCCTGCAAATAATTTCATTAGTACGGCTGATTGGCTCGTCGGCTAATTGGCTTTATATCGAGCCCTGGTGGCATCGGAAACGTTAGACACAGTTTATAGGGATATAATGGTGCATTCTTAATTCGAAACCAGCGGGCTTCACCGCGATTAATGACAATCAGTCCTCTTTCGCGTGGAAGGGAAATCCCTTGACAGATTTTACAGAAATCCATGAAACAGAATTTTTCTTAGTCCTATTCAAGTGCGGCGGGGACATTTTGATTCTGTTTCATTTATCTTATTGCATCGACAGAAAGAATGAACAAAACAAATGATAAACGATTAACAAACAAATGGTTTTATTGCACTGATGCTCGTTTGTTTGTTCTTTTTGGTTTTATTATATCGGCGAGCATTTAGTTTTACGACATATATAGGTACGTTTCGTACGTAATGGCGCAATATTCGCGGAAATGCAACCAATAAAAGTCGATCGATAACTGGGCAACATCCGTTCGGCGAACCGATTGTATTAGGGCCGTTTTTATGGCCCTCTGGAGCCGTTTAATTCGAAAAACATTTACAAGGAGGTTTTTCTCTATTGTATCTATTCTTGTGACGATCAATATAAAAAAAATCTCATCGACTACCGTCATTTGTCGTCTGTCCACAATATAGAATTCGTCAGTTTACGAAAATATGTTGGGTATCATCTCGCTGTCTTTATTAGATATTATCGTCACCATCGCCACATCTCATTTTCCGAAAATAACGATCGGGTAGGCCGCAGACAGGTGAGTGAAACGTGCATTGTGTTTAAGGGTTGAAATAGAAGGACAAGCACCCACCTATAGATATCTATAGGTACGCGTTCCAAACAAAGGCACAGTTCCAAACTTGACAAGTTAATTCTGGGGGGCGGCAAGCAAGGGTTTGAAACGTGATGAGGGACTTCCACGAGCTTTGGGTCCTGTGTGCGGCCATATTTTCGCGCACAAGTCCATTAATCTGATCTCCGCCTCCTCCCTCCAACTGACACGAGAATTATCGCTTGGCCACGTGTGTTTAACCAGTTCTATTTTGTTTCCGGTTTTTTTTTTTTTGACATAAAATATGAAAGGAGAACGACTGTTTGGTGTTCAACTGTTTCAAAACAGGTATGCAGTAACAAAATCTAATCAATCATTTGTTTAAGAGTTGTGAACAAACAATAACGAATCTCCTTCAAATGTTTTAAAATGCAATAATAACAAAACCCTATCGTTAGAGTAAATTCTTTTGTTTATATACATATGAATAAAGCCGAACGAATGGTGTTCAATCAGGATTTTTAAAATTGCATGGATCTGTCGCTACCGGATTGTTTTATGGTCTTATCGTACCCTACAGTTGTGTGTACGCCACGACGTGTGCGTAAATGGTTCGGTTTGAAATTGAATATTCTGTTCACGGATTGCTCTGTGGTTATTTGTTGGTCGACTGTTAATTGTGCCCATTTCTGATTGCGTCGTCGTCTGTCGCGCGACGGACGGCGGGCGACGCTGCTGCCTGCTATAGAACCCAGCGACGAAATCGGGAATGCCATGTATGTCCCGCCGTTAAATTATTGACAACAAATGCCCAATTTGTTTCACTCCAATTACTTTCGACGATGGAATACAAATGAGCCTAATTTATTTATGTGTATATACATAAATGAATGTGATGGATAATTGTAGCGACCAGGAATCGGCAGCACATGCGTGCGTGCATACGCGTGTTTTTTTTTTTTTGAAGAAATCTGATGCCGAATGTGACGTCTTCATTTCTGGCGTTGTTTTTTTTATTCCTCTTATTGAACAGCTGCTCGGAGAAGATACGCGGAATTCGTTTGTTTAATTCTTGCGATTGTTTTCGATGGTCAGTTTTTTTTTTTTCGTATGATCTCTCATTGCGTTAGTAGAGGTACTTAATACATGACATTCGTCAGTATCTTCTCATCGTATGTCACCTTTTGTCTGTTTTGTTCTTTTGTTATTCGCGTTCAGTTACTTTAGTGGAAGTGAAAAATTCATAGGACGTAAAATCCATTTCCTTTTTCTAACACGTTGTAAATTCATCCAGCAAAGGGTAGACCGCCCACCCTACCACCACCCCCATTGCTCTCGCCTGTAGATACATTATTGAAATTATAATCCTTATTTTTTCTCTTGGCAACGATTTCACAACTGCTTTAAACAAATGATTATCCATCTGACTTTTGGAATTAAGTTAACTGAAAACTGACAAATTTTGAGCAAAGAATCGAAAAATATGTTGTTTGATTGTTATATCTTTAAGTGTATTTATCGATTTTTGCTGTTGTAAGTAGATGTCATATTTAATGTAACATCTTGATGGCTGTTTTTTAATTTTACGCTTCCAGAACGAAAAAATCACGCCATAGTAACTTCCGTTCTGTTTCTGATTCAAATCTCTCGTACTGTAATTTATTCCAGCACCGTCTTTTTTTTTATTTTTCGCTAAGCCCTCTTTTTTCTTCGCGTAAATCAAAGGAAATTATTCAAATTATAACGCGTTGCGCCCGTGTTGATGCCTTTAATGAAAGAGAGCGACATTGATTTGAACAAAGGCAATAACGAGCGGGTTCGTGTAAATTCTTTTTTTTTTCTTCTTACTTTTCCTTTCTCCTCATCCTTCAAACAAAGAACACAAAATCGTCAACTAATTACTGCGGATCCAGACNTGGTCGTGGGTTTTTATTATGTCGATTGATGACTTAGATTTTTGATTACAATTATAGGAAAAATTCATTGTTTGTTGTTCACAAGAGAAATGGACTAAACGGATGTTAGTTATTTACAAATTAATTATTGATCATTTTGGTAATGACATTATCTTACGACAATAGTAAATATTACTTGTGTACTTTAATGAAACTTTCTTCGGAAATATTTAGAATAGATTAAGAAAGAACTACATAATAATTACGAATGAAATACGCAATTATCTGTGGTAACAAGCCAAAACTTGACATACAGAGTGTACATAACATGATAGTACATTACACACCTCAGTTTTAACGTTCCACGTCTCTAATTGCGAAAAGTAGACGGTGGGCGCGGTGGAAAAGAAAATGTTAGAAGCGTTCGAAGGTGTTGTAGCAGAATGATGAGGATGCCGTGGATAGAAAAGGTTAAAAATGAAGAGGTATTAGAAAGAGTATGAAAGTAGATATTGGAAACAGGCGAAATAGGTTGGTAGGACACCTTCTCATGCATAAAGGGCTAGTTATACACACTAGAAGGTGAAGTAGGAGTCAGGGGCGGATCTTGAATTTGTGGGGCCCTGGGCTAATACTGCTTAGGGGCCCTACCTAATTACCCAACCAATTGCCATTTTGTCAAAAAACAGTTTTCTGTAGTGATGTAGATATATATAATATATGTTAACTACAGGAAGAAAATAGGACAACAAAATATTTTATTTATTTATTAAAACATTATTTATTGCAAAATAAATTGACAGGCTATGAATGGTCATGTTATATAAATTATAAAGTAACCTTTCTGCATTTTTGTGCTGCAAATTCCTTTATTTGGTCATCGCACTGTAAGTCCTTTGTTAAATCGCAATTTATGAAAAGAACTGTTAAATGATTTAGTCGATAGTTCAACATTGTTGTCCTGTATTTGTATTCTATATACGACATCCTGGAGAAAGAGCGCTCCGCTTCACAGCTAGTGATCGGCAACGTTAACAAAATCTTTAAGATGGTATAGCAGTTTGGGAAAATATCAACAAATTTCTTTTCATAAATTACCCAAAAAATTTCACTGCAAGAGGTGTAAGATTCTGTCTTAGACTACAGTAATTAATAGACTACAGTAATTAAGATTCTAACTGAATGCACTCATTCACTAAATGTCCACCTACGTTATTTGGATAATAATCATTTCTAACAATAACAAAGTCAATTCGTTAATATAGTCGACGATAGCAGAAGTGCGGAAAAATAACAAAATTGCGTCGGGCGATAAGCGGAGGGTCCCCAGTAATAGACAATACACGGAATACACCGACCGAAAACAGGCGACGGGGAATTCCCCGTTCCGTTTGATAGATGCGCACACGGGTTGATTGACCGCAGTGTTGTCAACCTTATGATCGGATTTTTTTAATTCTAGATAATTTTTATTATTGACAATATCGTCTATTGTTTTCAGTTCAGGTTGGGGGCCCTCTGTATCCACGGGGCCCTGGGCTGCAGCCCAAAAAGCCTTTAAGTAGATCCGCCCCTGAGAGACATGAGTACCAACATAACGCCACAAAAAAATCGAAAATCGAATATACGTTCGCGATACTTTTTGAACAGACCTCATAGGTACTCAATTATCTTTTCCAGTATTCCCGCGCATTTTCGTTTGAAAATAATCCTCCCTCTTTACCACAGAAGATTGATTATTCTTTTCCAGTTGTTCTGACGGATGGATTCTTGTAGATACATTTTGATTAATTAGGAGAAAAAGCAGGATACGTACATGCTGTAGGTACAGAGCGAAATGGATGACTGAGTTTAGGTAACGACTTTTCCGGCCATTTGGCCCTTAATTACCCTCCGTCTCTCCCTCGCGTTTGCCTCTGGCGAAGAAACGCGAAGTAGTTCCATTGCCGGTAGGTACTAATCCCGATGTTTTGTCTGTCATTAACGCATAAAAATAATAGCGACACATAAAAAAGTACGACGGCTGAACAGGGCCGGGCCTAGTGGTATTAGCACGAGGCGCCGCCGGCGTCGTTTTCTACCACGTTGCTAATGCTAAATGCCGTGAAAGCGATCGTAAAGTCCGCTGTTTGTTCGGCACGTTGAGTTTGTTGACTGACCGCTGCTGCTGTTGCTATAACAATTTAATTACAAGTGTTACCTACAGATAAGGCTAACGAAGACTGTTCGTCAATGATTTTTAATGTTCTTTGAAACGTTTGGTCGACGATCTTTCGCCATGTCCCACATACAGCAAGAAATTAACAATCGGATTGAATTGAATCGACTTCCAAAGAAAAATAGCGAGAACGAACGAAGGAAGAAGAAAGTCCTGCGTCCTGGCGATTGATTTTCTGGAGGCGCAGGAACGAATGGCGCTAGTCAGCCTGTAAATTAAATTACGATCAAAAGTTTAAAAGAGGACTACTCTTTCTCTATAGGCGTCGGAGGCGTCGCCGTCGAGTGTGGTGTGTACATAGGTATATACGTATTTCCTTGCGAACATTCACCCCGTACCGTCGGAAATCAAATGTGAAAACACAGGAAAGGTAGAAAACAAAACACCATCAGGAGAAAGAACCCCAAAGAAAACCTTGACCTTATCATCATTCAATTAATCGGATTTTTAAGCTTAACTATACCAACAACGTGGAATAAAAACCGCACGAATGACTAATTTAATATTTCTTCAAACACCCCGTCGCAGAGTCTGTTAGCGACAATTTAGTCATCCATATAAAATGGGGTATACATTTAACCAGTTGGAAAATGGTTCGTTCAATCGGCCACGTGACTCTTCTGTCAGATTTAGTTTCAGTTTTCAATAACTGAAAAACTGTTCTCGACTTTTATACAATAAAAAAAGAACGAACAATAACGAATCTTCTTCAAATGTCTCTAAATATAGATGCTTAAAACTAGGCACAATGACAAACCCCGATCGAAAACAAAATCGATCTTCTGTTTTTGTCTTTTGAACAATAGATTCATTTGTTTAAAAAAAATAAAAACAACAGAAAACGTTGCTTTCAGACGTTCTAATTTTTGTATCGTGCTGTTTTTAGTAAAATAGGAACGAACTTGTTCTATCATCTGACCCATCCTGTTCGCGAAGTTAATAAAAAAAATTAAACCCAACTCATTCCGTATTCGCAATGGTGCGCCCCCAGTAAAATATATGTTCGGCATGCCTGCACGAATACCACCGCCCCCGTCCACACACACAAACACGTAGGACGTCTACGAAGGGGTTTTCTTCTGGCATTTATCTTAACGCCACATTCGTAAGAATAAGTCGACGAAATTTATGATCCAAGCCTCCCAAGAAATTATGATCTTCGAACGGAGAAGACATTCCCCTATGTGCATCATTCGGACATCGTATAAGGGTTAAATTAGACATCAATTCTTGTTAAACTAACAATAAGTACTTATAAAGATAAAGTTAATTATCGCAGGTTGTGGTCGACTACTCGAGAATTTGTGACATACTGTATGTATATGTCCCGTATTCAAATTAAATTTCAAACCGAAAAAATGTGCAGTCTACAAACGAGAGAGAAAAGGAGAAGAGACAGAGAATGGGAGATCCGGAGGCCAGATCGGTATACAATGCCCTACGTATCACGACGTGGAGCATTGTTATTATTACGATATTATTGTTGTTACCGTGAATGCTATTCCACTTTGAAAGAATAATAATTACTTCTACAAATACACGTCATACAAACCATCGACTTTTGCTCTGCAAAATACACCAAGTTTTGCAAACGCATCCGCCGACAACGACTTCATACAATCATATTTCCAATAATGGTACAACCGCCTGTATGCATAATTATTTACATAGGATTGGTTTATCACACAAGCGAAACATGTGACTTACAGAGCTACAAGCGAAGTAATAATCGTGTTCTTCTGTTTAGGAGTGTTGCTTTCAATAATCGATATACGCAACAGCAAAACAAATATTCCGATCTTTGAATAACAAAAGAGAATAACAACAACGAGTCTCGTTCAAATGTTTCTTATAAATATAAACTAATGACAAAACACACTCTACTTTTGTTTATGAGATTACTTCCGACGTTACAAAACAACGGAAAACGTCCTGATTTTTCCTAATAGACCAAACTATCATGACAACTACCCATTTTAAAGGCAGGCGAGAAGTAAATTTTTTAATTAAAAAATATGTACAATATAGAAGAATAAGAAAAAATAACGAAACGCATGCAGGGATTAATTAAATAATAGAATACGTTCCTGTTAAAAGTTGAAGATGGGGAGAAGTACCTAATGGAAAATCTTTCCTTCAGGTTGTAGCGGGTCGAGAATTAATTTTGGCACTTTTAGCGATAAAAAGGGGATAACCATTAGAAGCCTTATCACTTGCGGAATTCTGCGGCCTAATTAGCACTTGCTCCAGCCGGAAATCCATGTGGAAACTAATTCAAATTATTTCGGGCTTCGTAAACACGCGTCATTGACATTACTGTAACCTGCCAGTTTTAATCTAATCCCAAGTTTCTACGGTACTTTCAAAATATTTTATTATAAGAGGAGACAGATATCTCCGATTTGATTGCAAGACAAAAAGTGCAATTTTCTTCAATTGTTTTAGCCGCGGGCAACTGAGATATTGACGAACAAACAGACAAACTTTAGGAAGAAGATAGTTCACGTTCTTTACGTTAGATATAATTGAATAAGATAAAATTAGTCACTATTAATAAAATTCGTTGGTGGACGTGCGTGACCTGTTTTAGAAACTCCCCAATTAGTCATGCCAAACTCCCCTAAGACTTCGACCCCGATCCTCAATGCCTTTCAGCCCGCAGATTTCCACTACTACAATTGCAATTATGACGATTATTATTATTATTATTATTATTACGCGATCTAAAGTGGAAGAGTGTAAATCGTGGTTCAAAGACCTTTCTCTGCGAAACCGTATTACCAAACAAAAGTGTTGACATGTCGATGCAGGCTACGTTAGTTCACTGAACATTACGTAGACACGAATGTGCACCGTAGAAGGTATCTACAATACAGTGGACATACGGAAAATCGAATTTCAGATAGAATTAAAGAACATAATAAACACTATTTTTTTGTACCCCACTCTCTTGAGAATGGGTTGTAATAAGAATATTAATTTTTTTGATGGTACCTTGAAAATGGCTAGCCTCTTTTGTTTTTTGGCGATTTTTTACTATTAAGGTCCTTACACAAGGATCAGGGGAGAAACTAAATAATAAAACAATAAATTTTTGACATGATCAATACTAGAAATAACTCTATCTATTGACAGCGTGTTATTGTAGATAGTTACGTATATTTAGCTTCGTGGGACATATCATGTCGACTAGTAGGAAGTGACAATAAAACAGTTGCCAGAACAAAAAAAAAATGAAATAGCCATAATTAACGCCAGTCAGTGGCAATATATAGACAGTAAATAAATAAAAAAAACAATTGAACGTGTTAAATTACAACAACATGGTTTTTATACGACTTGAAAATCAGCGCACCAACGACCATGAATGCAACATGAGAAATAGCACAAGGCAAAAATCAAGGCGGCGATCATCGGCTACCGGTGAACTTGTTTAGCATTTGTTTGTAGAAAAACAAAATTTTATTATCACGAACGAGAAATAGTTGGGTAATACGTACAATATGAGTGGGAAGGTATTAAGAGGTCAACAATTTACACTTGTGTATATATATACGATTATTTAAGTGATTTGTGCGTATGAATAAAATATCGCAAATTTGCTAGCAATTGCATGTGGAAAACCCATAAAAAACATTAATGTGAATATAAAAATACGCAACTTTTTATAACCACGACACCAAGACACCCATATGCCCATGCCCGTTACCAAGTCTATGATTATATTGAGGACATCAACCAGACTTTTTTATTAGCTAAAAACTAAAAAAATGCCACAGTGCACGTCCTTCCATTATATCTCTCTTTCTTCCTCATGTAACTCAAGTCCTACCACAAACACATACGTGCGTGCCTAATCATACTATAAATCTGCCAGATGTATCGGCTCAAGCCAAAAAAAAACCCAAATCGTACACATACTACACATATATCACAATATCGTCTGATGCTACATCTCTTATGTAAATGCGTTTAGATTGGTTTAAAAAACTCATTTCTAGGTTAAATACCTCGAGGACTATAGTCCAGTCTTTTTTTGCACCTACATATGTATTGTGTGTGTATGTCTCTATACGTGTGAAGTAGAGTTTGGCATAATCCCATGGCGCCTTTTTTTTATAGGAACGGCTATTTGTATCTATAAATACAGGGTAATATCAATTGCATTACGACATTTACCCGTTTATAGCTAGAATTTTCGAGCATATAACAATAATAGCATGGTTTAGAAGACAATTGAATCCTGGCAATAAAAGAATCAACAAAAAAAAACTGACGGTACAAATCTCAACCGTCATTTTTTTATTCGCAAAATAAAATATATTGCATATTAAACTTAAATAAAAGCAAGTCTTGCACTTTCAGATGTTTCTTGTCGTCAATGCTGCTTTTATATTTGTGCGGGCAGAACAAGTGAATGACGCCAGACAGTTTTTTGGCTGACACGATGCAGCCGCACGAACATTTGCTTGTTTTGATGTCTCTTGCGCAAGAAAGGATTTTTATGATTGCTAATCTCAAGAAAGACAGCACGAAATCTTGGGAGACAAAAGATATCTGACAAAATAAAGAAAAAAGACGACGATGACGACGCCTTAAAGATAAAATTAACGGTTTCGTGTTCGAGAGAAAAGGGGAAATTAAACAGGAGCGGCGGTACGTCCGTTGTACATTTTACAACTTGAGGGTTGCAATACAGATTACTAACTTGTATCAAATAAACCCCGTGTAATTTCAAATTAAATCAACTTGGATACGTATAATTAAATCTGTAATGAGACAACATTTATGTAAAAAGCGAATTTTTGTGTTAATTTACTTCCCTGGCGAATAGTTTGCGCTGTTAATTAAGTAACAACAAAATTAACCAATTAAAAATTCCATGTTAGGTTGAGAAACTTACGTAATTAATTGCCTTTAGATACACAAAACATCGATAGACTTCGTCTTCCTTAGTCCCCGTCGATTTTGGAAATTTTATTACCTTTTCCATAATGCTGTTAATAGAATTCGTTTTAAAAGTCATAAAGTAGGTACTTTTACGCCAATTAGCATTATTTATTGGGAAATAACTTAACGCTTTTATTTTTTATGATAGTTCGACTTGTTCTAGCCGTGAAGCGTTGCCATATAGAACTTTATTTATGGATATCGCACTTTAGTTTAAAATAGAAACAGAACAAGACAGTGTGTGTGAGAGAGAGAGAGAGAGAGAGAGAGAGAGAGAGAG
>NW_020439210.1:11393-19836 GCF_000699045.2 Agrilus planipennis | reverse complement strand
CTGTCTGCACCATTGCTGGTCGTTGTGTTCTAAGAAGTCTTACAGTTCGAAACATATCCACAACACCCTCACATTGCATTCTTTCTATCACAATGCTGAGCGTAATAAATACTCCAGTTCTGCCTACACCAGCACTGTAAGGGAAAAGGCAATATGTAGTTATAGATTTTTGTATACCTATGTACATGCGTATGTATCTTACCTGCAATGAACAGTTATAGGACCATCCTGTCCAAACTGTCCCTTCGTTTTATGAACTTGACCTATGAAATCAATAAATCCATCCCCCGACTTTGGTACTCCTTCCTCGGGCCATTCCGTAAATTGAAACTGTCGGACAGTTCTAAATACCCCATCTCTTGCATCAGTAATTTTAAACTCTCTTAAAATATACTGGGGCATATTATATTCTGCTATGGGATCTACTACTAAACAATGGTATCTTATTGATCGATCACTAGGCCAATATTGGTGGGTTTTCTCTCTTCCTATTTCGGTTAGTTTGGTCAGCATTACTATTATAGTAGAATTGTGTTCCCACAACATTCTCCAAAAGTCATTTACTGTTTCTAGCATTGGTTCTTGGGTAGCTATGTAAGCTTTTCTACAACTATAACTATCAACAAAATTGGCATTGATGTAATCTGAACCTTCTACGTTGGGTAGTGAGGTTAGAAATACCCTGGTATTTTCATAGGGTAAAATGTGTATCAGTCTATTTTTGTGCTTGTTGCACGGTAAATTTGCGGCGATTATCTTTAAGGAATCTATCTTGAAATAACCTAAATTTCTAAATTCTATTAACATATCTGTTGCGCTTTCTCCTGGTCTTAGCGCTAGAAGCCTCTGTACATGAGAATGAAGTTGACGTGCAGGAACTTCTGTTTCTCCACATATCACAGCTTCCAATAAGGCATCATGAATAAAAATATACTGCTCCTCTGTTTGTACCATATAATTTCGTTGAGCTCTTAGACAAGTTACGTGCCCATAAATATCGATGGATTTTTCATGTTTAATACGTTCTAGCATTGAATCTATCACTATGTAGCAACCTACAATAATACATTTTACAGTAAATATACGGTAAAAGGTATTATTACAATCTACCTGTCCTACCAACCCCTGCAGAACAGTGGACAATTATCGGACCACTTCCAGGTGGGTTGATGTTTCTGACTCTTTTAACAAACTGAAGAAATGACGCCGGATGATCGGGCACCCCATGATCAGGCCATGCAGTAAACTGAAGCTGCTTAACTTCCCTCTCATCGGAACAACCGCGCCTCGCAATTTGAAACGTTCTAATACAATAGTAGGCTAGCTGCTGAAAGTCAGTCATTGTAATTGTTATTGATCCGTATGTCTCTGAATCACGTTCTGGCCAATAGCGATCGCACTTGATTCTAGTGCGCTCTTCTAACTTTGTCATCATAACAATGGTGGATGTTTTAACCTCCCAGCACATTCGCCAGAAATCATTAAATGTCTCTTGTAATGGCCCTTGAGTTGCAATGTAAGCGTTGGGTTTTCTGTAACCGTCACAATAATTTGCGTTTATATAATCCGTGCCTAATATACCATTTTCTAATGATAAAGTTACACGGCTGTGATCGTATGCTATTACGTTCGCATATCTGTTTTTTGCTTTATTTATTTCCATATTTGAATGATCCCACGTAAATTGTTGACCTGGTTCTATACTCTCATATTCTTGAGAAAACTTCATGTTCTCGTTTGCTTTCAAATGTTCCACATGTTCGGAGAATTCTGAAATAGGGATCGGTGGATGCGATGCCATTGCTGGTGTTTGAAAATTTTGTCGTCTTAATTCTACCGGATCAGTAGGTACTGTGCCATTCTTTAAATTATTAGGAAATAAAGATTTATGTTGCAAGGAGGGATCAGGTGTTTTGCATGGTTGACGTCTTTTTCTTAACACAAAAATGAACACGAAAAAAATTGACACGGTAATTACAGCAATCAGTGGACCGACAATCCAAAATATGCCTGCTTCTTTTCTTTGCGAACTCACTTTAACATCTGTATCCGTGGGTACCTTAGGATTTGGCCTTAAAGGTGGGTCGCCCGGAGGAACTTCCCGCATGTTTAATGCCAAATACTCAGAAAATGGGCTGCTCGTGTATAAATGCTTCTGTGGCGTATCGACAACTGCTCGGACAAATATTCTGTATTTTTTTCCTGGTTCCAAACGCCTGTTAACAAATCCGCCAAACTTTTCACCCGTTCCTAAATGAAATGTGTATGGAATATTCCTTTGTGGAAATTTTGCTGCCACGTAAGGGAAATTCTTATTTTCAAATTTAGTCTGCTCTATAATACTATCAGTTAAAAATTGGTCTGGATTTTTATAATTCAAAGCAGAATTTTCAGGAACAACGATTAAAAAATAGTGGCTTATTGGACCATATTCTTCTGATGCTTGAGGAAGAATTACTTGAATTTCCTCTCCGTTCTCTACACCATAAAAGTCAGGTTGAACCATCGCTTGAGGAGCTGCCATTTGAGTTGTAACTGTTATTTTTGCAGGTGGTCGGTATGATACATCTGAAGGGACGGCACTAACATTGACATTATAAGTTGTAAAAGGAGACAAATCATCAATGGTGTAAAAACGCAAGTTATACTCTACGATCTTTTCTACTTTAGGTATAATTTGAGTTTGAGTTATACCTTGTGAATCTACAAACTCTTTTACAGCATCGAAACAAATTTTAAAGTGTATTGGATTCAACTTTATAGGAGGAGACCAGGATAAAGTCATGGAATGTGTGGTTACATCATGTGCTCTTAAATTAAGCGGAACATCTTCGGGTTTGACCTTGACAGTTATTTTCTCTGATAACCTACCAAATCCTTGTTCTAATCTCGCAGCTACGGCTACAGCATATTGGGCGTACTTTTCTAAATTTATGATATTCGCAGACTCAGTTAATCCCACAGACGTTTGCTGCCA
The DNA here is from genome assembly GCF_000699045.2 of Agrilus planipennis. Lineage (NCBI taxonomy): Eukaryota > Metazoa > Arthropoda > Insecta > Coleoptera > Buprestidae > Agrilus > Agrilus planipennis. Next base: position 16,859 of record NW_020439210.1, on the reverse strand, counting down.
TTCGTCTAGATCTTCTACGGCTACCATTGTATAAAATATTTGATAACCAATAATTCTTTTCCGCGAGGGCATGTTTTCCCACCATACTTCAACGCTTGAATCTGAAGTTGCCATAACCCTAACGTTCATGGGAGCTCTACCAACATCCTCTGTTTCCAATAGCACTTTCTCACCAAATGGTCCCGCACCCTTCGACGTATAAGCCCTTACATGGAATACATATTCAGAATTTTCATCAAGATTAGTGAATACTGCTCTCGAAACAGAGACGTTACGGCTTATAATATTATTATGATCAGACTTTTTGTTAAATTGAACTTCAAAGATTGTAATTTTTCCATTTCGGTGTTTTGGACTAGGTGCATGCCAGGAAAAACAAACAATATCCGGAGTTTGGAAAGTATACGAAACATTAGTAGGCGGCCCTGACGGCAGACCTTCAGGCATATCAACTGTAGAAACAAATTCTTGCCCAAATCCTATATGGTTTTGCCCTGCGATTTTGAACTCATATTTTTCTCCTTTTTGAAGATCTGTGATTTGATACCTACTAATATTTTGACCTGCAGATGAAAGGAATACCAAATGCAATCGTATATTTAAATCAATAATGGTAATTCATTTATGTAACTGGAAACTACCTCTTATGAAGCTCTCTATTAAAGGTTTGCCTTTAATTCCGTAACGAATTCTGTATCCTAACAGTTCACCGTAAGTACTTATTGGTCTAGACCACTCTAATTCAACATCGATTCTGGAATCTTGCTCCATTGAGCTAATAAATGTGAAAAGGAGATGAAAGCAAAGAATTTACTTGTGTTATAACAATGACAACTTTAACATAGACAATAAATTACTGTACCTAACAAATAGTGTTGGTTTGCTTGGAACACCACCAGGCATTTTAATGACATAAGGATCAGTACGGTTACCACTTAAACCTCTTGCAACTGCCGCAACTTGTATTGCGTAGCTTGTGTCTGGTTGCAATTCGGTCACATTGAATTCAAAAATTGAAGGCTTCAAAATTTGGAATACCATAGGTTGCTCTGCTCTTGTATCCTAATAAACATTAACCATTTTAATGTGATACAGGGTGAAAATACAATATCTTGTACCTCATTATTTGTTTCCTGAATAAACACATGATACCCTTGGATGATGTACTCTGGAAAATTTAATATTGGTGGTTTCCAAGTGATTGTTAAAGCAGTTGAATTTATAAATATAACCCTCAAGTCTTGTGGTTCTCCGGGAACTAAAATTAAGTTTGAAAGAAGTCAACATTTTAAAAAATACTCATAATATTGTTAGCATACTATATTCTTTGGTACGAGCAGCAATTGGGGGTGAAGTAGCTCCTTCTCCTCGCGATGATTTTGCCGCTATCCATACATTATATAGACTGTTGGGATGTAAATCTAATAGTGTATACTTTTCAATGGGTAATAGCTGACGTGTATGTCTTTCGTTTGCGTAAGTATCGTTCCAGTACAGTTCGTAACTTAATAAATCTTCTGAAGAATATGTGGGCTTATTCCACCGTAACGTAAGAGCTGTTTCGTTTGCTTCTAAAACCCTTATATTCGTTGGTTGACTAGGTACCCCTAAAAAATGTATTTCCGTACTAATCTTACCCACAAAACACAGCAACTAAAAAATTATTTGCATTGGCCCAATTAACTATCCGAGATTTTCAAACTTTCATATTCTCCCTCAAAAATCTCGCAAACGATTTTGACAATTTGCTTTAAATAATACCCTCTAGTGAGGTAAAAACAAACCTTGCTGAGTTTTAACGTTCACTGATAAGCTTAAAGGTCCAGGTCCGTCATAAGTAAAAGCCTGAACTTTAATAGTGTATATAGTGTGCGGAGTAAGCTCGCTTATTGTTGTTAACTGATTGTTATCTACCATTTGTGATCTCCATTGAGCAACTGGTAAATTGGGGTTTGTAGTATAATATACTTTGTATCCCTGCAAATTATATTGCTCAGTAGAATTAAAGACTATGCTATATAAATAAAAATTTTACAGTGATTTGTCCACTGGGTATGTCTGGTTCTTCCCACTGTATCACAATTGTACTTGAGCTAAGTGGCCGAACCTGTACATTATGAGGTACTGTATCCATTTCTACAGGAACCGCAAATTAATGAGCTGTTTCGTACATCAGTGCTATATTTCTAATTATTAAAATGTTTTATTAAACTTACCTACTCCGGCAGCAGAACCGGCTAAAAGATAAAAATATATTTCAGATTAAACTATAACTAGTAGAGATGTACAGGCCTGACGCTGGAAGCTGGCGGAAATTTTAAAATGGCGTGGATGCGCGTTAGCAAAAGTAGGCATTTTTAGGTATAACGATTGCAGCCCTCTTTCTTCAGTATTCCTATCAGTTGCGTAGATTGAATATTTAAAAATAGGGATCAGTGAGCAAGTAATAGGCATACAAACAGAAGAACTAATTGTTGATGTTGGTGACAGTGATAGAGATTCCCTTGATGACAGTGAATGTGAAAACTAACTATAAAACAAAACTATAGGTTTATTGTTTCTTTTTTTAGTAAGTTATGTTTCTACATTATTTTCTAGTACGCTACTGTTCTATCCGTATTATTACTATAATTTACGCCAACTAAAAGCTTATTTGTGTATCGGTTCCAAGTGACTTACCCAAATACGTCATAAATGGGAAAGTACCTGCGCAACCGCTCGCCAGCTTCCTTCGTCCGACCTGTACCGACTGTGAATTTGGCCGACTGGCCGACTAGCCGATTAGTCGATTGTATAGAGGCCAACTAGTCGGCCAGGCCGATCACGGTTTCGGGGGTATTCAACAATTTCCGTGACGCTTTGTTTACAGCTTATTTGCGCGTAAGTTTTTCTTACTTCGGTTTCGATTTTTGGTTTTCACGGGTCAGAGTAGTACTTTATTACAGAAATAATGACAATACTTTCATTGTTCATTACAATTACAATTTAATTATGTTAAAAAGAAAGTCTCGTGAATGGATTTTTTTTGACAAATTGGGCAATGATTCCCGTAAAGTCAAGTGTAAGCAGTGTCAAATGGCAATTCTTAGGTGGGCAGGGAAAAACAGCAAATTTATACTAAGGATATGAACAACCATATCTTATATCAACACCTAACCCAGCTACCTCAGTTGGCTTCTATGATTAAATGCTTGACCACGATTCCTCAGTCACAAATCCAAGTCAGTTAAAAATAAAAATTCCTACTCTTTTATTTAAGTAAGAAGAAATATTTATCAATGTTTATTGATGAAGGTATGACGATATGTGTAAGACTGATTCTAAAATAAAAATGCTAATTAACAATCAAAGTTTTTGTTTTGTGTAATTTCTCCTGTATACATTCTATCAAGAAATAAATACAGAGCAAGAATTCGAAAAGTCGCCGTCTGAGAAAGTGGCCTAACCGGAACATCACCAATAAGTAGGCATATACTAACGCCATGAAAATGCATCTTAAATAAGCTGATAGGGGAATGGAAGCATGATGGGGTCTTTAGGCAAGACGGGGTCACACACACATACAGGAAACTAGACATTTGCGAATAGAAAACCACAAACCAGCCAGCCAGACTTGATGAAGGGTCGGTGCGAAAGATACAGTGAGTAGAAGTGGATGCCGTCTTTGCTTACAAACCAAAAAATAGTTTAGCGTCTCGTCTTTGTCTAGTGGAAAACGTCCTTAGTGTAACGTAACCATGGCCATCCAATGTGTCTTTTTTTAAATATGGTGTTGTTTAACTTCATTTGGTATAAGTTAACCTTTGGAGCAAGATGGGGTAGTGGGTGTGGATTCATTTGTATTTGCAAATACGTAACACTATATTACTATTTTTAATGAAAAACCATGGTACATAAACAGAAAACAAAAAACAGAAGAAGAGAGTGGTCGACAAATACTACAAAAACAACTGTAGATAATGTATTAAGGTAAGAAATGGGCTATAAAAAAGCTGCTTCTGCATACGCAGTGTCTCAGACTGCAGTAGAGAGTTATGTTAAGAATGACAAAATATTGTAATGTTACAATTGATTTACCTTTAAACCCTAAGAGAAGCTATATTTACAACAAAAAAGAACGACGAAATGGTAGGACATTTGAAACGTGTGACGCAGAAGAAATCCACGCTGGACATGGACAGCTTCAGATGGAAGGATCTCTGAATTAGTTTACCACTTCTGCTAGCGAAACGTTAGAAAGCATCTTCAAATATCGACAGCCTTTCGACCCGAATCAGGACAGCGTCAGTTTACCTACTGGTCGCGAAAGCGTTTACCTGTTATGCTGTATTTTTGTTATTTCCTTTAGCTACCCCATCATGACCCCCTTTTTTCCTACTTTACAGTTACCTTGTAAGGCTTTTTGATACTTAATTTTGTAGCTGCCAATACGAATTAACATAACAACAGATACAACCGATATACATTGAAATTATATCATTTTTAAAACAAACTGCCATTTCAGAATATTTCATTATCATTTAGCATGCATGTGATATTTGATTCCGATGTGTGAAATGTATTGTAAGAGCCAAACTAATTTTTATGGCATCATGTTTAACACGTGGTTTTCATGTTTCCTAGCATGTTTATAAATTTAACTTGACATTCACAGTGGTGAAATGGACATTGGTGTTATACAGTAAACCATCAACGAAACCGTTCAGGTGTCAAATTGTGCCTGGTGTTAGCATGTAGATTTGAAAGAAGTAGTTAATTAAACACGTGCCAGACTGTGTTACATATGCAACTAATTTCTATCAGATAATTACCCACCTGTTTCTCCTGTAACAACGGTGACAGTTGCACTCGGCGGCCCCCTGCCTATGTTGTTTACAGCAGAGACAAACATTTCGTATTCTGTATAGGGACTCAGATTTCGAACTGAATAGTACATGGTAATAATGCCAGATATTTCGCTGAAAGCTTGGTTTGCATATCTCGGCTTAAACTGAATAACGTAATATTGTACGTCTTCTGTTCCATTGTAAGACCAACTTAACCTGACCGAAGTGGCTGTAGTCTCTGATACTTGAACTTTAGATGGCTGGATAGGTAGAGCTGTAAAACATATCTTTAAATAGTTTAAAAAAAAAAAGTTATTTTAACATAGAAGATAAGTACATGTTGAAATACAAAAAAAGCAGTATAATGTGATATTTGTATGTAGTTTCTTCAATATAAACTGCTTAAAATGCATTCTATTAAAAATATAATATATATTCGAGAGTAACGGGTTTATAGGTTTTAGATACTCATGTAGAGGAGAAGATAAGCCTACGATTATCAATCATTAGAGATAAAAACTTCATTCAGGGTTCGACTGACTCCTTTGCCTCACAATTGTCGATAAAAATTGGCCCTATCCTGAACAGTAACACTGGCGGACCTTCGGCAAAGGTTCCGTAAAATAATGTAAGAAAAAGG
>NW_020439210.1:0-8323 GCF_000699045.2 Agrilus planipennis | reverse complement strand
ATCTTTTTGGATCTCATCAGCGCGTCGCAGACAGCTCCGACAGAACACAGACCAACTTTTACCTGCTGTCTTAACAGCGCGTTTTAGAAAATACCACAAATGGCGCGGTAAACGCCATCTGTAGTGCGATGCTACATTTTAGGATTACGTATGCTCCAACAAGGTCCGCACTTGTGTGGATATCTACTTGCTGAAACGAACCCCGGCGTAGCTAACCTCAACGTGACAGACACGTTACCATAATCGAATAAAATTATTCGAAGTGATCTGTTATCTTTCGAAACTGCCAGACGCGGATTGCGATTTCGATCTTTTTGGATCCCATCAGCGCGTCGCAGACGGCTCCGACAGAACACAGACCAACTTTGACCTGCTGTCTTAACAGCGCGTTTTAAAAAATACCACAAATGGCGCGGTAAACACCACCTGTAGTACGATGCTACATTTGAGGATTACGTATGCTCCAACAAGGTCCATTTAAATATATGGATATCTACTTGCTGAAATGAATCCCGGCGTAGCTAACCTCAACGTGATAGACACGTTACCACAATCGAATAAAATAATTCGAAATGGTCTGTATTCTGTCGAAACTGCCAGACGCGGTTCGCGATGTCGATCTTTCTAGATCTCATCAGCGCGTCGGAGACAGCTCCGACAGAACACAGACTAACTTTTACCTGCTATCTTAACAGTGCGTTTTAAAAAATGCCACAAATGGCGCGGTAAACGCCATCTGTAGTACGATGCTACATTTTAGGATTACCTTATAATTTGTTGTATATTCTGAACCATATTTTAAATTACATAAGGATAAATGCAGTGCAAGAATATACATTTGTAAAAATTGAGTTGAATGAATGTTAACTTTTTAAAAAGCTGAAACGCTGTAATATATTGAATATTAAATAAGTCGCGGGAATTACTGATACGATTATTATTAATGCGGCATTGCGATGTATGTGATTTTAAAGTTACTTGTATATTCAATTGTGCAATAGTTTGACGACTAGTTTGGATAATCTAAAATTCGATTTATATGCTTATTGTGATAAATAAATAGTTATACATGTCAACTGTAACCCAATTTTATAGCGCAATAACTTGTAAATAATAGGTGTGGATCATATTTTGCTGTCACTTTTATACTTTTACTCTATTCTACATGCATTTCAAAATAGATATTCGCTCCACATATTTCGAATCGTAATTATAACGATTCAATTTAAATAAATACCGTTTTAGCAAAAAGGTGTATATACAAAATAAAATCAACTAATGAAAATGGAAAATGAAAATTACATAACTCACATTGGTGTGAATAGAACATTGATATAATCTTAAATAAAGTCTGTGTTGGACTCCGCGATTTTATAAACACAATATCAGATAAATTAGCTTTAATTTGTAAACTGCAATTAATTGTTGACCTATGAACGCGCATTCCTTCATTTTTTTTAATAGAAATTATTCACAGCAGATGCTTTGTAAATAAAAGTTAAATGATTCATTTTTAAATCAAATGATTCATAAACATCATCATAAGGTCTTCAGTACTTAGAGCAGTTGGACACGTACCTCTACTCTTTCGCATCTTGAGCTAATCTTCGCATTTCCCTAAAACTAAAACAACCCACATCTTTAACTATTTGGCGTACCTCTACCCCTACTAACCGTTTCTACCTCTAATGTGTGTGACTAGACCTTCATGCCTGAGAAAGTGTCCTATCAACCTTTCTCTCCAATTTTTTAGTCCTCTATTCTCTTACTCTTTCTAATATTTCTTCATTTCTAACCTTTTCTATCGACGGTATCCTCATCATTCGCCTGTAACACTATCACATTTCGAACGCATCTAACCTTTTCCAAACATACACCTTTAACAATCTTTTTCAAATGTCTAAATAAACCGTTCATGAGCATAGAAGTGACTTCTTTTTATTGAAGGCGACTCGAACCTGGGCTATCCTCTGCTTTATATCCATACTGCTTCTTCTGTCCTGACTTATCCTGACTTAACAGAAACAGATAATTTCTAGTTTTGTAGTGTCATTTGCATATACCTATTTAGTAAGGTATTTGCCATATGAGCAATTTCCTTTGTTAAGAACCATTCCCAAATACTTACGGAAAACTGTTGAAACCCAGGTGTTATCGGTTTCTTTAAATATGCAAAATAATAGCTCATGCGAGATAATATTGCAATGATGTAAGCAATATGACTAAAATTGTTCAGTAACAGGTAGAGATATTTTCGCAAAAATAAAATAATAGATACGTGGTAAGTGATATCTACACATATAGTTAGGAGACAATTGGTGTACTTTCGCTATAAAATAGAAAAAAAATGGAAACCCCAAAAAATGAATTTTTATATGATTTCGTAAAGGAAGGAGTTACTTCAAAGATAAAAATGTAAAATGTGAGCTATTCTTTACGTACTACAATTTGTGCAAAAGTAGAGGAGGAGAATAAGTTTGATGTCCAGACTCTCTAAGATAGATATTTTTCTGGATTTCCAAAGATTTGTATAAAAAACCGTTATTATATTTAGATATTAACAGAATGACTTAAAAACGTCTTTAGAGATTGTTCATTATAAGCAGCATTACAACTTTTTTCATTTGGACGAACGTGTTCATTGAGAGAAAAAGTTAACGTTATACAAACTTTAATTGGTAAATTAATATCCTCTGGATTGGTAAATTTCTAAACCGCCATTGGGATATTGCCAAGGTCCGTCACTTTTTTTATGGGTGGTTCGCCAATAGTTCTATCCTCCCAATAGAACAAATTCATTACAACACCACTAAATACACACACATACGTCCGTATATAACAAAAATTATTTCGCCGAAAAACGTCCGGCATGGTGTACTTTATTTGCAACGATCATACTAGGTCGTGCAAATCATTAGCGTTCTGCAATAGCGTTTAATACACGCACTGCTTCATGGAATTCCATACACAGAAGTCAAAGGGATTTAGATCAGGGATGCGCGCCGACCAAGATAAAGGATCCATTCATTTCAGCGTCTAGGAAAATGTTCATCAAGAAGTTCAATCATTAGTCGATGTAATAATAATGCACTGACCTATAACAGTGATACATTAACCTACCTCTAATGACTTCGACAGTCTACATACATAGGTAATACAAACCTAAACGTTAATATATGTACTAGGATGATTGTAAACATAAACATCGTCAATCAGACGTGATCTAATCTAAAAAGTAACAAACTATACATGAATACAATAATACAAAGGGAATACAAAGCCGATACTGCTAAGTAGCAGCTGATTGAATGCGGTGTTGCTATGTCTTTTTTCCTTGCGTGTTCCTACCAGGGTTGGACTGGCCCTTGCCTGTATTTTCACTATAATGGTGGGCTTTCGGACCACTAAACATTTACTTAATTTTCTTGATTTATAATGCCCTATCACCTACTGCAAGCTTGCTACTTATTTCAGAAACATCCTGTAAATTGTGAACTAGTTAGGTAATATGAATGGAGTTTTTTATCATTTTTCTAAAACCATTTATATTTAATCATTTTTTATAGCAATCTGATTCAATTGTTTATATATTTCAGCTATTACCATTATTTACGTTCTATAGTAATAACGTTTTTTATTATTATTTTCCGGTTTTTGGAAATCTGTATTTCCGACAAGGATTACCATTACGCACCTTATAAAGCAAGAAACGATCCAATTTAATTAATCAACGGTTTGGTTTACTCTGTAGACTTAAAGGCACTAATTAAATATTTAAATTACTTATAAGCTCCTGCAGCCCGTCTGGAATGATAAAATTTTGCTTCTGACAAAATAAAATAAAAAGTTTTAAAAAGTTCGGAGAGTGACTTCATTACGACGACAGTCCCAGTAGAAATTAAGAACGTAATATTGAAGTAAATTAAAATAGTTGTAGGTGCTTCGGGGTTGAATTTCCTTGTGGTTTGAAAGAGCTATTTGACTTAAAAGAGGAATTAATATTAAGTTATTTCACTACTTACATTGAATTGTAGAAGACATTTAACAAAATATCTTATCATAGAGTTAAAGTTATTGCCGATATCGAAAAAGTGAAATACGTGTAAAATAGTTTTTTTAATTTAAAGTCTTAAAATCTTTTCAGGTGCATTTCAAAAAATGGAATTGTCATATTTGTATATTATAATAACGATCTAAGGCTTCAACAGAGGGATATAGGATTACGCATGAACAATTTAATTTCAAAATAAGTACTACTTGTCAGAGATAGCTTGGCATCTGAGATTCTGAGAGAACTGGGTAAAAAACAGAAGAAACGCATTCGGGAGGAAAGTGATGCACTTTGTCCCTCAATACTCATACTTTGTTTCATACCGAGCCTACACTGTCCGCAAGTAAATTTACTCCTGGTAGTCTTAATTTTATCAGTAATATTTACACGAAAACTCATTTATACTTCGTTTACTTTCTGTAGCGATGTGACCTTCAGTATGACCGGCGCAAAGCAAAAAAGAACAGCACTAGGCCAGAAAAGGAAGGAGACAACTCTCGGCCAAATTCTTAACCGGCGAGGAGCGTATAATTCGTACAGTACTGCAAGGAAAAATTGACCACTTTATCCACTACAATTGCATTGCTGAAATGTGCTGTTATTGGTACCATTTACCACTGAAAATATCAACGAGATGTTTATTTATATTGGAAGACATATTAAAGGCTTTAATGCTTGTTTTCGACTCGCACTACTATTCATGATTGAACAAAACTTTTGGGAGGTACTGTATGAAAAATAATGTTTATTGAACAAGAGTCAAGAGTATAATGAGCTTTTTTCTCCCTACCTATGCTTTTGCCAGCGCGCATCCAAGATATTGGAAGGGGCACATCGCTAGAGAAAATAAATGAAGTATACTTATGATAATAATACAGATTATTAACACATTGCTATTGTATTATCAGAAGTTGCTTTTATATTTATGTAAGCTTAACATAATTAAACTATTCAGGGAAGGGATAAAAGGTAACATGTAACTTTATAATGAACCCTTCTGTATAGTTTCTGTACAGCAGACGTCCAATTATCTGAAATGCTTTAAAAGTGTCATTACTAGTTAATAAATACCATCAGTTATCCTTGTTATTTTTTATTGTTATTCTAGTTGTTATTGTTGATTTTGTTGTTTGTGTTTAAATTCAAAGTGGAAGATATTTTATTAAAGTCAATAAAATAAAAAATGAAGCATTTCTAATTACAGGTAGGTATCTATGTGATTGAAATTTTTGGAGTTTTTATTTTCTAACAATAATAGGCGAGTTTACGTTTTACCGGCATGTCTCTACGAAAGCATCAGAACCGAACTGACTGTCCCCACCCACAGAAGTAATTGCATCCAACGCGCTTTGGAGAGCGTAAAACATCCAAATGCCAAGCTATTCCTATCAAGTTGTAGATACATAAATATTATATTAAGGCCATTGCTCACTGTGCAAATCATTCGTAGCGGATTCAGTTAAGCAAGTAAATGGACCTTGTTGAACATATTGGATTCCACTAAATACAGCATTGTACTGTAGATGGCATTCATCACGTCGTTTGTAGTCGTTCATAAGACGCTGTTCTAGGCAGCAGGTAGAGTTGGCCTGTGTTCTGTCGAAACTATTTGCGACGCGCTATAGTGGTCTAACAAGGAAATCGTGATCCGCATCTGACAGTTTCGACACAATTCTGACCAATATGCACTGTTTTGTCGTAAGTAGTAATCTCGTTGTTACTTTAGTTTGTGAATTTAACGCAGAACATACTTTTTGTACATATTTAAATATAGAAAAATGAAGCACATTATAATTAGAAGATTCATTTTAAGTACATTATCTTATTGTAAACATTTCATTATCACGTACTTTATTAAACGGGATTAAACACTTAAAGATACTGAGAGAGTAATATCTCAAGCAAGTCATACGCCAAAAAATTAAGACTAATGGTATGAGGGAACGTTCAGTATGAAGAACAAAAATGGTAAGATGCTGCAAATGAAGTAAATTGACAATTTCTGTTCGCCCGCTCCCTAATTTTTGTTTTAAATACAGCATGGTATTTTTTCAAATTATTGACGCATCTGACGCTTCGTAAACTGTTTCATTTTAACGTCATCTATAATTATTTAATCTACGAAAACTCTGGGAAAAAGACAGTTTCCAATCTCTAAACCGGAAAGCAAAGCAAATGATGTGTTACGGTTGAGGACCACACACAAAACAAGTTTATGTAAAAGATGAGTATTATAAAAAAACCGTCAACGCGCTACCCCGCGGTTTTGAATTATATGGTACTTTTGCGCAAATTTCATAGTTGAGTAGAGCAAAAAAATAGGATGGACAAAAATTTACTTGCCAGTAAAGAAGCAATCAAAAGCGATCCTTCCTTTGTGATGCTTCCTAGTAAATTGATATTATGGTGAATGGTTTTACCTTTATATATACTCCTTATTAATAAGACGAAACTCTAGCTCCACGGGGACAGTAAATATAAATTGAATCATGGCTTCGCAGCGTCTTTCCTTTTGAGAGCTTAAAATATATGTCTTTATTGTAATGAATCCCGAATAAGTAAAAGTCACAAGTGAGACGTAGCGCATCTTGTCGGATTCAAATCGCTTAGGAAATAATGCTTCGCTAGCTTTATACCATCTGCGATTTTCATGGAACGAAAGTAATAAATAATAAATCAAGCACTTTGTTTCCGGTAGACGATTTCCGGTGATAACAAAACTCTCTGCCGATAGCATAAACAGGTTAGATTTGCCACAGAGTTGCTGTAAATCGCTAGGCAGGTATATTGTTTTATTAAGGTAGTTTGAGTATTCATTTGAATTTTCCAGAAATTCGACGATCGCAGACCGTGTAAAGTTACGATTAGATCTGTTATAATAAACCAAAATTGCCTGATTGCCTCACAAGCGACTTAAAACCGACAAGGCGCGCTTCGTTTCACTTTAAGCTGGAGGACTACGCTGGAGAGTAGGGCAGAAGGCTCTCTTCGTCACCTTTTAGGAATTGTGAAAATGCGTGGATGGTGATGATGGATGAAGTGAGAAACATGAGATGGACGAAAAGATGAGACAAAAGAAGTGAGTGAAACATAATTATTCTTAAGCGATTTAAAACCAATAAGGCGCGCTGTCTCAGATTATTTTCACTTTTAGCTGTTTTCTTCATACCAGCTGCTATTGCTGGTAGGCGGGTAGTCCGTCCTGACTACGATGGATAGTAGGGTAGAAGGCCCCCTTCGGTCTCTCTTGAGGAATTGTGGAAATGTGTGGGTGGTGGTTGGAGTGAGAAACATGGGACGGACGAAAAAATGACAGAAGAGAAGTGAAAGACTATTTATGGAATATTATTACTGCTCCAGCGTTTGCCTATGAGTTCCAAGGAAACAACAAAACAACTTGTACCAGGGCAACTGAGCCCAGAATCGAACCAGGGTCCCTCAGAATGCTAAAATGATGCCCTAGCATCCTGGACTACCATCTATGAAATTAAATATAGATACTACTTTTCGGTAACTACAGTAAAGTTTGTAGTTGATCGTCTTTGAATTCTGTTACATCCGATAGGGGGTAGGGAATTGCCACATCTTGTTTAGCACTCCATACTTACAAATTGTCTGTGTCAATTTTTTTGACGTGACAACGTCTTATAATTCGATGGAGCCTGCTGCACGCACGAAAAAACATGACTCATGCGGCGTTACCTCGCTCTGAGGCGTTCCGTTTAAGGCTTGAAGTGCAAGCGAGAGCGTGGAACGAGCGACAAACAGGCACAATCGGCCTCCGCGTTCGGCAGCGTTCGACATTTGTCTCTCTCCTACTTGAGTGAGCGATGCGTCCGCGTGGACAGCTGCTATACAATAATACATTTACATGTTTTCGTCAAGTATGAAGTGCAGTGAAAAGTGAATGTGGTGTCAATTGTTTATAGCAACGATAATTGCGGCGATAAAGGTAATGATTCTTTCGATATTAAATATATGTTCAGTGATATATTGTCGAATTGAAGGTAGAGTTACAAAAATTTTAATGATGTTTAAAAGTTGTAAATAAAGGTTGTAAAACAATTGCTCAAAGTACATTCATAGTTGTAAAAACTATGTACATTGGAAAAAAATTAATAAAATTGACATAATTGTATTTATGCGAACAAATAAATGTAACTTGATCAATTCAATTGTGATTTCCATTTACCTCCTTCTTCACATCCATACAAAATATCTATCAAACAAATAAAATTAAAATTTTCTTTTGAAAAATGAAACCATTCCATC
>NW_020439209.1:26099-26776 GCF_000699045.2 Agrilus planipennis | reverse complement strand
TAATTTATAATTACATAATATTAAAACCAACATTGCAAAAGAAATCGTTAACAAGATAAAAGTCGCTTATGATATACATAAATACACACAACTGCCGACAACGTTTCGTCGATCGACTTAATTGTAATTTGCTGCTACCTGTGGAGCTGTTGTTCTACGTCAGCCACCTCGGAACGTGTAGCGTCCACGCTATCGCACTTTGCGACAGCAAAAAGCGGTCTCACCTGTGCTGTGCTTCACTTACCTAAGTAAACAGTGGCGTGACAACACAGATTTTACTTCGCTTTATCCTATTTTTACGGAAATGCATTGACCAAAGCACCAAAGGTAAACCATATCGTTATAGATTTTAAATTTAATATAACCCAACACGACTTTAGTTCCTCAAAAATGACATTGTAAAACCACAAGTATTTGGGAGGTATGTCGAAATGCTACGAGACAAATAAAAATTTGGAAGAACGTTCCTCATCCAATTCTAAACCTCCTGTAAAAATTACAAATCGATTCACTAAACCATTAAAAAGTTATTGAAATTTTAAAACATTGTAAATTTACACGTCATTTTATGGAGATTCGTTAACCGAACAAATTAAATTTATTTTTATTAACAGAAAAAAAGCTACCAGAAATTTCAAACTTTTATAATAAGTATTATAAGTAAGTAGAGTTTTCTT
>NW_020439209.1:17980-26081 GCF_000699045.2 Agrilus planipennis | reverse complement strand
AGATTGAAACTAAATATTTTTTTGTTTCGAAGTTGAAATCAAGGCATATTCACTGCCAAAAGTCAGTTAAAAATTTTCCATATTATTTGTTATTTCTTATTTTATTCAAAGTTTTTGGTCAAATTCCAAATTTTCTCTCAAACCGTATACTTTTTCTTTAGTATAGATAGTATTTATTTACCTCATGATATACTGCAAAACCTAATTAATCACGAATTTCTAATTTTATGTACTCTTGTCTCCGATTGTACCTCCCAAACATCCTTAATCTCACATATTAACTCAAAATGCCATGAGTTCCGTGGTAATGTTAGTATATTACGCACCTGTACAGAAAAAGTAAAAGTAGACCGCAATGCTTATTTCCTTCCCTCATGTATATATACCATTTTCTAAAACCCCTTAGCCAGAATGTGAAAATCCCTCAACCAGGAAGTGGAAGTAACGTAACAGTCATATTCACTGAGAAAAAACAATTGCTCTCGATTTGAACGAATTAATAGATATTTTTGCATCTTTAAATAAAAACATTGCATTGAGCAAAATCTCTTAGGTTATGTGAAGTTGAATGCTTGATGTTTTAAATTTGTTTCCGTCGAGTTAAGTTAATATTCAGGGTAAGCCAACAGAGGGACCAAAACTTTCAATGCATAGCCTTGGCCAACCCAGGCCACCTGTAGTTATGTCCCTGGCAGTAATGCTTAAGTATTTTAATATGTCATCATCATAAGGTCGTCAATCCAAAGACTGGTTGGACACGCACCTCCACTCTTTCCTATACTGACCTAATCTTCACATTTCCTTAAAACTAGAACAATCCACATCCGTAACTATTTGCAAACAGTGATCTAATCTAGGTCTATCTCTACCCATCCTACTCCCGTTTCTGCTTCTAATATGTCTCTGACTAGATCTTTATGCCTGAGAAGGTGTCCTACCAACCTATCTCGCCTATTTTTTATTGATTTCCATAGAGTCCTCTGTTCTCCTATTCCTTCTAATACCTCTTCATTACTAACCTGTTCTATCCACGGTATCTTCATCATTCGACTGTAACACTAGCCTTTTCTTTTCCGCCTCGTCCTCCGTCCATGTTTCGCACCCGTACAGCGTCGCGCTCCAAACATACATCTTTAATAATCTTTTTCTAACATAGAAGTGACTTCTTTTTATTGAAGGCGACTCGACCCTCAGCTATCCTCTGCTTTATATCCCTACTACTCCTTCCGTCCTGACTTATCTGATTTTCTAGATACCTAAAATCAGCCACATCTTCTAATTTTTCGTCTCCGATCTTTATATTTGCTCTTTCCGTATTTTTTCTTCCGTTGCATACCTACTAATATTTTTGTTTTACTTTTATTTATTTTCATGCAGTACTGTTTTGTCAATACAGTTTCCATTTTATATTTTAAAATGTATCTATATATAATTGCAATAAGGTATTTTTGGGATGTAGTGTCTAAATCTTTCGGCAAAGAAAGAAAAACAAAAAAAATATATATCGGTATGCTTTATGTTAAACGTCCTAGCATTCTCGATTTGTTGCGTTTCGAGCTCACCGGGCGGTCAACTTGTTCTGATCGGAATCTGAAAACACTGGCTCCGGCCTCTTCTTCTTCCACTTTAATAAATAGCATTCATTCTCTTTCTTCGCTTTCTGCACTTTTGTTAGATTAATGACTTTCTCGGCTAGTCAAAGAAACGAAGAATCCCACTTTTTATTTCCTCACTAGTCACTACTACAGAAAACCAGAGAGGAAACAGTTTGTCTAACCAAAGACAAGTCACAACATGAAAGATTTATTACAATATACGACTATTAAGGAAACATTCTCTTAGTACGATACTTGGCGAATAGCGTAAACGGTCTGTTCTACAGATAATATTTAACGAAAAATTAGTTAGCTAATGTAGTATTTTAAATGTTTTTAAATAAAAGTGAAAAATTTAGATAATTATACATTACGTTAAAAACATTAGATACAATAAACAGGTGCATTTTGCATTTAGATAAATCTTTAACTATTCGATCTGCAAGCTTATCCATTACAATTCAAATCGCTAAATTCCACTATGGAAACAATGCCTTTTTAAAATGCAGTGGAACTACATTTTTATTGGAAATGTGTTATTTAATAAACAAATGAATTATGAAATTTTATTGAGGATTATTAAGCCTCCCCCATAACATTATTCATTTTACATTTTGATCTCCATTGCAAAAAAAAGTCTAATCCATCACGATTGCAGACATGTTAATATTTGAGAAATATGGCATTTTTCATATTAGGGGTAGGTAACTTATAAGAAAACAACGCAACACGGCTTACTGTACATACAAACAGGTGTAACACATAAAAATATCTGTTTTGGCAACATAGCCACCACCTACGCAGGAATGATGATTCGCGAGTCGGAGATGAGAGCATGAAAGGGCAATCGAGGGATGTGCGGAGAAAGATGAGGAAAGGGGCGATGGGTGAAGAGAAGAGAAGAGGGTGGGGGGGGGTTCCATCTCATAGCCATATCCATAATACCGACAACAGTCGGATTCCTTTCGGTCGGAGCGTGGGCTCTTATTAACAAGGTAGCCATATCTCTCAGTCACTACTATTAATTTAACGCCTCTAAAAAATACCATGTCAAAATGAAGTGTATTATACCTCTGATCTGTCCAGATAGAGATAAAAGTATTATATGATTTTGTGACAGCCTGTAAAATAGTAAACTTGCGATATTAATCTTTTCTAATGGTCTCGTTCTTGATAACTGGCTACCTTTTACAACGCATGGGATGAACATTTAATTAATCGTGCTTGTGTGTGTGTGACATTTAAACGAATTTAAAACTAACACCTATGTAGAAACCAGTGTCATAATCGCACATTAAATTTGTTTAAATTTTCACACTATTTCTTTTTTTTTTTTGAATACGACTAACACAAATTTAGGGTTACCAATTCAAGATTTTAGAAAGCCCGGACATCGATCGAATGGGACCAATGTTCAAAAAAAGCTTATTCATTTTGGATAATTAAAAAATAATCAACTAATTAATTNACGTACGTACGTACGTACGTACGTACGTACATACACACATCATCAAAAAAATTGGCTAGCATGCTACTAATATGTTAAAACGTGGAAATATAATGAAAATTCCGATTTCACTTTTCGACCCAATTACAATAACTTCCTAATGGGAAGTTAATAAACTTTCTTCTCTGACAGCTGAAAATTAAAAATCACACACAGTTAAACAGTCTTGTTTTCATAAACTGATTAAGAACTAAAAATACTTTTTAATTAATTCTTTGATCAAAGTGGATACCCGGGTACATGGGTCTGACAATGAAATAGTACCTGGGTACTAAAATTTCATATACCCGGGTATACCCGGATTCGAGTACCCGGGTAGAAAATTCTACAGCGGACTAAAACTACGAAACCCTGCGAAAAATTAAATGATTCGTTTTCCAATTCAACTTTAGGTAAGTCACCGGATCCTAAATACCAAATAGTAAATTTCATTCGAAGGTATGTAGTCGCCTATGTAATTTGTATTTGTTTTCAATTTCCAACGACCGTACACTAATTAGGGCTTAATTGTACAACTAATCTAAATTCCCTCATATCCCTGGGGAAACGTAATGGGGTTGGCAAAGGAACGGCACTTAATCCCGCGGGATAAAGTCGCGTTTCTACTCAAACAATAAAGATTAAGACAACAAGCGGTTAATAAGAGTCCCAGGACGACCGTTACGGTTCTAAGTAGGCCGTGGATAAGGAGCAAAAAGTCCCGAGGAACGATCGTAGAATGACTGTAAGCAAGCGACCTTTCGAATAGCTTTTAGTGACTCGTCGGAATATTAATGATATTCCGAACTCAGCAGGCCACGTTCACCACGGCCTACTACCTGCTGTAGAATCTCTCATGTTGTTATCCTTTACTCTTACGTGTAGCATGTTGCGATACAAACTACGAAATGTACATGATGCATTTATGCAGTGGTGGCGTCACTTTATTTATTGTTACTATCTTATAATTATTAAACAACAATTTTATCCACCCATGCGTGATGTGTGCTTTCAACATTAACACCCTTTTAAAAATATATCAATTGCCATTACGCAACTAATAGTCATTCATAATAAGGATTATAAAATAAATTACATTCATTGTAGAACAAAAAAATGCAGGTTACTTGACGAACGTTCCTGATATCAAATAATACCTGGAAATTTTCACAGATTTGTTTGTAACTACATGACAATTGTTTCGCCAAATAAGTATTGTCTTCTTCAAAGGTAATAGTACTATTAACATTACCATAAATAAAAGAAGAATAAATAAAAATACATGTACTTATTTAATCCCTTTATCTAGCGAAAACTACAATAACGTAAAAATAATGCTATTGCGGACTTTATAGTAGGAAATTTGAAGTTCTATAAAAAAAACAATAATCTTTTATTGTGTTTGGCTTAATTTCTTTTTGTGTGTTAATACTTAACATTTTTTCAAAAACGTGTGGGGCAATATCGAGTTTTCAGTACAATAAATAAATATACAAACATGCCTATGTTGGAACATTGCATTATACGGGGTGCTTCTGAAATAAGTAGCAAGCTTTGGAGGGCGTTAAGTAGATGCAGTAGGGAATCACATGGTGAGTAAAGCAGCATAGTCAAAGGACACAAATATTTGTAAGAAAACCAGAAAACGCCATTATTACAACTACACTGCCCTAACTCACTGACCTACTGCCAAATATATTTGGAAGTAAGGAAATACTAGTAGCAGTATTCTTAGTAACATAAACATTATCAAACACACTTAATCTAATCTAACAAATAACAAACAAATGCATGAGTGCAAAACCGAAAAAAAAAATGACACGTATCGTGCTAATTACCAGCTGATTGAATGCGGTGTTGCATTGTCACGCTTCTCTACGTGACCCTACTTGGATCGGACTTGACCTTACTTATACTTTTCAAATACGCTTTTCTCGAAAGTAATGACACCAAGCATTTACTTAATTTCCTTTCTTATAGTGCCTTATTACCTCCTGCAAGCCTGCTATTTATTTTAGAACTGCAACTAGTATAAATACTGCCCAATTAGTTATCGTGGCAAAGTTGAAATAATACTTTTCATAGGGCAATTCTATCGTGTATTATGTATTTCTCTTTCTCTGTTTTTTAATCATTCCTTTTCTTGCGCCACCATTGACTGAAAGAACCTGAATAGTTATGTAGGTACAGTACCCGTACATACTGTCGTTGCAAATGAAGCAAGTCGGTATTGTTAAATACCTACTGACGTGTATGTCGTAGTTGGCTTAAAGTACAGATAGTGCATGTAAAAGACATACTTTGCTAATTATTTATGGATCTTTAAGAACAACCTCGCACATCGGTATTCCACTTCGGAACGGCTAATTTCTTAATGAAATAGTCTCGATATACAATGCCATAATAGGATGGCGATGGAAGTTGTACTTATTATACCTACAACCTGTAGCAATTGCAGAATATTTTCAATTAGATGTCACAACGTCACAAGCATTTCCGTTCTTTCTTGTTTTTTAATACTTTAAATTACGAGTGCTACATATTTTCATACAAAAATGTTAAATTAATCACATATATGTATATAGAAGCGCAGATAAATTAATAAAATTAAAAGCTTTAAAAATATGAAGAAAACGTGATATCGCGCTTTCACAACGTAAGTAATTGAAAATTGAAAATAAGGAATTCAATCTTGCACCATTTTTGGTAGGTCAGCAATGAGGGAGCACACGTGTGGGATCCGGGGAATTTGCAGGATTTAATAGAAATAATAGGAATTCGAAGAAAAATTAGAACATAGACGACGCGTTGTTCTAAATCTTTATTCTTCCCGACATCATGTATCTATAGACGATTAAACAAGTTTCTCCATGGAACCCATAATTTTGTCTCCCCATAGACCTAAGATCTGTAGTAACTTGCCGATGATATAATTTTGTATGGAAAATAATTTTTGAGGCAGTTTTTTAGGGAACGAACACACAAAAACAAACACTAACGATATTACCCCAGGGGATTCCCTCCTTGTCCAGGAGCATATGAGCGTAAGAGGATTATTCTAGCGCGAGGCTAATTATATTTATTGTATATCACAGAAACTATTGAGTCTGTTAAAGCATTGTGTTTGTGTCTTATGTGCGAAAGTGACGTTTCTTTAAGGGAAAAAGGTTTTGAGATAATCTCAAAGGTATTATTAGATGGCAAACTTGTGTTATCAGTAAAAATAAGTGTTTATAACGAGTGTAAGGGTTAGAGTGTACTATAAATTCCTGATTCTGATAGCTTACTAATTGGCTAACCTTCCTATGTTGTGTTTTAAAACACAAAAATTAATAAAAATTCTTCGCAGAACTGTCACTAATATAAAGAAAATCTAACGCATGTTTTAACACACAACATAAAAGTTTCGTGTTTTTTAGCCTTAAGTAGGTTGGCCAATTAAAAAGCTATCAAAATTCAGATTTTTGTAAAAAGAAAATTTAAGTAGATTATCTCTCCTTAAGTGATAGAAGTTAAATCATTCGAAACTGATTATAATTTCTTCTCCCAAAAACAACACGATCGATTTCCTGTAACCCTGTATATACATATGATATAAATATATCTAATATATATATATATATACAGGGTGTTCCAAGCGAGCGGGTTAGTTCAATAACTGCTTTATAATTGAAGATATGAAATATTGCAAATTTTATTTCTGAAGCAAGTATGAGAAAAACTGTCTTTATTTCAATAGATTTTGGGTCAAACAAGAGGAGCAATTAAAGATTTGGAGGTACAATCATCCTTGTAAAGGAACAAAGGAGAATTGGAAGATGTTACTCGAATAAATGGTACATTACAAATATTAATAAAACGAAAAACTAAATTAAAAACAATACAATAAGATGAAATCCATATCAAATTGTCAAAACAAAAGTTGATGCAATCGATGATTTAAATTACCATTCATCTAATTGTCTCTCGATATAGGTCGTAATCGACCCAAACAGTACAATGTCTAGGCAATAAATAATAATTGTTTTATTTTATTAGATATTTCTTATTATTTTTGATAAATACGTAAATGCCAGATCCACTGTCGCTAGATGGGGCATCGGTATTGGATAGATAGATAGATAGATAGATAGTATTTTAGCGAAATTTGCGATTTACAAGTAATCTTGTTAACGTTCCCTAAGGTGTGTCTTATAATCGCCACTAATAAAAGGTTCCATGCATCTCGGAGGTGGTTTAACTTACGCTTCGGGCTACCACTTAGCAACGCGTTCTTGTTGTTCGCTGGTCTTCTTTCTTTACTGGTTTACTGCTACCATCACCATGGGAAGAAACAGTAAAATAACGGCTACAAGTGAGCCAAAGCTATAGCCGAGTTGATAGGTATACGTACGTGGACCATGGACCGCGGATCGCGGATGGGAGAAATGCAACACAGAATACTAAACTGAAACCGGCTGCAGGACATATTCGAACATATTATACGAGTAAGGATCGTACAAGAATCGCGAGGAAAGGTCACCTTACTATTCGTATCTTTATTCGCTTCTCACTTTAAAAAAAAAAAAAAAAATACGCCAAAATTAATTTTCTTCGGCACACCTCAACGGAGCTAAAAAATAATTAACAGGATCAACTGGGCACACCCAGAGGAGACACCAAGTTGGCACAAATATTTTCTTGCGTCTTTTAAGTTAATGTCGGCTGAATAGGACACAAACTTACAAGAAAATGCTTATATACAACATATATACAATATGTAGATATGTAAAAGATGAATTAACGACACTTTACATAGCTAGATTAGGAAGGAAACAAAATGCTTTCAATTTTTAATTAGGTATACTTCGTTTACTTTCTGTAGCGATGTGACCTTCAGTTTGACCGGCGCAAAGTAGAAAAGAACAGCACTAGGCCAGAAAAGGAAGGAGACAACTCTCGGCCAAACTCTTAACCGGTGAGGAGCGTATAATCCGTACAGTACTGCACGGAAAAATTGACCATTTTATCCACTACAATT
>NW_020439209.1:0-14542 GCF_000699045.2 Agrilus planipennis | reverse complement strand
ATACGTGTATGTTGGACATCTCATACAAAAAACAAAACTATTTCAATTTTTCTTCAATGAACAACGTTTCTGATAAAAGCATAATACCAACAAATATAGCATAAGTCTAAATTGCATTTTACGCTTTTTCGACAAGGCAATTACAATTTTTTCAATTACTGTTGAACCGTACAATTTATGTACTACTTCTTTTCTTCTCATGTAATTAGATGTTAAAACAATATTCATTTCTTCCTTTTCATATTCGACTGTTACAGAAAATATTGAATGCAACTTTTACTGGTGTTTCGATAACTTCCATTTTGTCAACAATTGTAGTGTACATATTTAAAAGAAACTCGTATATCAATAACAATTGCTAGATTGGAGCATTTACCTAACAAGTATGAGTTCAATTCTACTTTGCAGTATAAGATATTAACAATGTTCCATCAGCCTTCCTTCTGACTTTGCCCATTTTATGTTTATAATGCAAAAAATGTATGAGACTACTAACACATTTTTCTCGGTATCGTCTATCGAGTTGTACCGATTTTGTTTTATTTTTTTCTTTAGAAATGACCTTAACATAAGAAACGAAAGTGCCCGCTTATTTACTTTTGCATAACTTCATTTTGTTCATAAACACACTTTTAATAAGATAACAGCATAATAGGTACCTATACATATGTGATATTATGTGATTTATTTGTTTTCGGGTAATTATCAGGTAGCTTTATCTGTTATCGTTTTTAAGTTTTTAAAGAGATACCTAGGTACCTCATCGAAAATTTGAAAGGTGCCAAACAAATAAAGTTGGCGAATCTTTAGAAAAAACATATACATTTCAACGTTGCCGAAGCAGGCCTTTTATCTTTATCTTTTCATATATGTACACACATGCACTTGTAGGTACAGTACGTATGTATATATGTATGTATATATTATATGCATAATATTTTTTTACTGTATTTGCTCCTCACGTAAACAGTATTCTGTACTTCCACCGTCCTTACTTTTTGTAAATGGACAACACGTTTGTCTATTTTTTCACATATTCTACCACTATTTATGCATGCACCACTTGTTCATAACATTTCATTTTTTGTACTTCTTTACTTACCTTTTTCAAAAATTCTTTCCTGCTTTCTTCTTATGAATGACAAATGATAACAACCAACTTTACATTTTCATATTTTTCAAATACTCTCATTGATAACTACAGACAATTTCTATTTTTCTCTTTACGCGCTTCGCGGTCACGGACGCGACATTTGAACGTTTACACGTGGTATTTCCCGATTTCTTCTCCAATGAAAAGCATTACAAATAAGTATTATTATCGTTACCAATTTTAATAAAAAAATTTTTTGAACGTAGACAACCCTAATCACTGCAGTGCAAATAAAAATAATGATAATATTTTTTATGATTGTAATGCTGTTTTTCATATGCAACCCATTTTACAAAATCTTTAACCGCTGCAACACCGCCATCTGCCAGGTGTAGTCACTACTATTTTGACAGGAGGAGTTAACACCGCATGATAATCGACCATTGCGCTATAACATCGAATGTATGTATGCGTATGTATCGTAGCTATGCAGTCATTCCCTGCGATTTATCGTGTATCAAGACTGAAATCCGAATTATAGCTATTTATGTGAATTTTACGGTTTGACCGATCATGTTTTACTCATTTAAGTTTTAAAAGGAGTGCTCATGCATATTTGTTCATTTCAGGGATAGGAATATAATAAACTTTTGTTACAAAAAAAAATGGTTTGCCATCTTCCGCGAACACCGTTGTATCATGCATAGGTTAAACTGTTGCATGACAACCTCATTTTTTAAGAAAATAAAATCAATTAGCACATTGTAAGCAAAAACTAAAAGTTAATACTCTGATATCAACTATTTTTATCTGATTATGAAGCGGTTTTCAATACCTACTCTTTGCATTTTTATTATTCCAATTTGAAATACGCTACCGAAAAATACAGAAATAGGTACCTATAAAATTATTTAACGTTATTTTAAAATATTTTTAAAATTAGTTTCTAATTATTATTTAAAATGTAACTTGTTAAAATGCAAAAAAAATAAAAGTAGCTTCTCTAAAAGCTTATGCGTAATGGTAGAATTAATTATAAAGTTTAATTCGTAATGGATATTTACGTCGCTTGAAGTAGTTATAAAAATTATGCTTTTTTTAGAATAAAGTTATGCAACCCAAACGACTTCTGTGTGCAACGGGAATTATATTCAAATTAATGAAATACTTCAGTAACAACAAATACCCGCCAGATGGCGAAACATTGCTTCTAACTAGATAAAAAAAAAATATTCATACGTGAAGGATAAACTTCGTAAAATTTAAGGTTGCATGTGTTTGCAATAATTGTCTAAAAAGTATTATCACTAGTAAAGCGCATCAATTTCGGTGTTTTCAATTGTCAAACACAAAACGTAAACACAATGACGTTTATTACGCTGCAAACTAGTGCGCACTGTCTTACTTGCGCAGCGTACGAGCGAACACAACTTGGTGATACGGTGACATTAAACAAGAAGACGTCTATCATTAATTATTAATTAATAAGTCATTCAAGAGACTAGACGTAAGAGTAACAACCAAACAATATCCCCTATGCTATAAAACATACTTTTCAGAAAATGATTTGAACAAAGTCTGCTGTTTTTGTTAGGTATCAGTTAGCCAAATGTGTTTCGTACCCATACTCTCTCTATCACATCTTAAAACAAAAACCAAAATAATGTAATAATAAATACACCATACATATTGTGAAAGATCTCGGTCCATGGTCATATCAGCATATAGATGGGCAACTCCGAATGCCACACATACAAGGGTCAAGAGGAATATAATTTATGCTATTCTGTATTTTGCTATCTACTTCCGTCCACTTTATTCAATTTGTTTTAAATAAATACAATTATAATCTTAAAATGGTAAAAGTGATTTAACAATATATATATATTCGTGACTCCTCCTAGTATGACCATTAGACTCATTTAAAGTCTGATAAAGTTTCTTATTCTTATCAGACGGAGAATCTACGATCAGGAGCAATTAATAACTATCTTCAGACTGAAGTAGAGGTGCTATTTTGCTATAATACGTATTTGGCTAACTATAGGCATGGAGCGCATTCTTTGCCCAGTTATAAAGTAAATTCAGGCAGAAATGTGTGAGAGGGAGAAATAAGGTAAAGAATGAGGAAAAGAAACAGGTATTGACCACACGCTCGTTTCTTCTTTTTCTGGACAACCAATTAATAGTAACAGGTATTTGATGTTAACATTTGTAATTTACTATTTTGCAATTACAATTTCTATGATAATTGCTAACTTCAGATATGTCATATCTAAAAAAAATAATTGAATATAACCATAAATTAATCTATGAATATTATGAATACTATCTATGATGAATACCTTATCTATGATAAATTTAACCTATTGGTTATGTTCGTCGGCTGAGCTATAAACAACAACACTATAATTAATATTTGCTGCAAATTTAGCATTTGTTATTTTAGAAATAATATTCAATATCGACCAAATCGAGTAATCTGGTCCCCTGCATTCTGTTTTGTTCAGTATAATGGCACGTGGCGGATTAAGAGGTCGTGGAGGTATAGGTCGCGGAATAGGACGAGGGCCATATAAACCGAAAATCTTCGTTCCTCGGCGTCCTTTTGATCTTGCATTATGTGAATCATCTTTTCCAAGAACTAAGCCTGCTCCAGATGAGTCAGCATTCACACAGGCGTTATTAAAAAGAAACACTGATCTTTCACCAACACCTGCAGAACAAACAGCCATCTTGAACCTTGTCACAAAAATACAAACAGTTTTGGACAATTTAGTTGTTGCTCCAGGAAACTTCGATGCTTGCGTACGTTTATAACTTTAATTCAAAGATAGTTTGATTACAATGTTTCTTACCTACAGCAGTTGGAAGAAGTTCGCCAAGTTGGTTCTTTTAAAAAAGGGACAATGGTGACTGGTCATAATGTTGCAGATATTGTGGTTATTCTTAAAACTTTACCAACTAGAGAAGCTGTGGAAGCATTGGCCAATAAGGTTAAGGAAGATTTAGAAAATTTGATGAAAAATGAAATTGTTACTAAAGGAGAAGCATTAAACCATCAAACAAATGAACGCGGTTTTGAAATTAACAACAGCTTTGCTTGTGTTCGTGTTTTGATAACAACAGTACATCAAAATCTTAGAAAACTTGACCCTGAAATTCATTTAGATCAAAAGATTATGTTAAGCCACTTAGCTGCAATCAGGCACAGTAGGTGGTTTGAAGAAAATGCTCATCACTCTTCAATTAAAGTTTTAATTAGGTTATTGAGAGATTTAAAGAACCGTTTTGATGGATTTGAAGCTCTAACACCATGGATGTTGGATCTTTTGGCCCATTTCGCTATAATGAACAATCCTAGTAGACAGGCATTGCCTATTAACATAGCATTTAAGAGAGTCTTTCAACTACTAGCAGCTGGCTTATTTTTACCAGGCTCAGCTGGTAAATATCTTTTGTTTATTTAATGTGATCGATAAATAATTTACTACAATTGTTGTTTACAGGAATAACAGATCCTTGTGAAGGTGGCAGTATTCGTATTCATACTGCTATGAGCCTTGAACAACAAGACATTTGTTGTTTAACTGCCCAGACTCTCTTAAGAGTTCTTGCTCATGGTGGTTTTAAACATGTCTTAGGCTTAGAAGGCAATGCTTCTATTGCTAAAGAAATGTCTGTATGGGATGGTGTGGTTGTCTCACCATTGGACAAAGCATATGAAAAACAACAAGAAAAGAAGGAAGGTGAAGAAGAAGATGATGATATGGAAGCAGAAGTAGATGAAAGTATGGAGACAACAGAAAATTGAGTTTAGATAAATTAAGTTTTGTATCACATTTGCAGTAATCGTTTAATTGTCTGTAATTAGTGTTTAGAAAATTTATTCAATCCACGAAAAGTACACAAACCATACAAATATATTAAATGCCTTTATTTTACAATAAATAGTAGGTGTTATCTTTATATTAAAGTATAGTTTGGAATAAGACGTATTTGTAATTGCTGAACTATTATTGAATTTACGAATATCCGTTGTAATAAAATTAATTGANGTTTGACCGGCGCAAAGTAGAAAAGAACAGCACTAGGCCAGAAAAGGAAGGAGACAACTCTCGGCCAAACTCTTAACCGGTGAGGAGCGTATAATCCGTACAGTACAGCACGAAAAAATTGACCATTTTATCCACTACAATTCCATTGCTCAGATGTGCTGTTATTGGTACCATTTACTACTGAAAATATCAACGAGATGTCTATTTAATTTGAAGACATATTTGAGGGTTTAACGCTCGTTTTCGACTCGCACTAATATTCATGATTGAACAAAACTTTTGGCAGGTACTGTATGAAAAAGTATGTTTAATGAACAAGAGTCGAGAGTATAATGAGCTTTTTTCTCCCTACCTACGATTTTGCCAGCGCGAATCCAAGACATTAGAACTTACTCTTAACTTCTGTATCTGCCTCTAATATGTCTCTGACTAAACCTCCATGCCTATTGTTTCTAATATCTTTTAATTTCTAACCTTCTCTATCCACGGTATTCTCATCATTCGCCTATAACACCACATTTCGAACGCTTCTAACCTTTTCGTTTCCGCCGCACATACACCTTTAACAATCATTTTCGAATTTCTAAATTAATCGTTCGCGAGCATAGAAGTGATTTCTTTTTATTGAAGGCAACTCTATACCCTGTGCTATTCTCTGCTTTGTATCGCTACTGCTCCTTGCGTCCTGACTTATCTGACTTCCTAGATACCTAAAATCGGTCACTTCTTCTAATTTTTCGTCTCCTATCTTTACATTCGCTCTTTCCGTACTTTTTCTTCCCTTGCATACCAGTATTTTTGTTTTACTTTTATTTATTTTCATACAATACTTTTAATAATCAGAAACAAATAAAGAAGACAACTGACATTTTAGTTACAGAGGAAAAAGGATTCAAAAGTGAAATTTATAATTAATAATTATGATTAAAGGTGTGAAATCGTTTTAATTTATGAGACATATTTTTCGTCGGCAGTGGGAGTTAACGTATAACTGCATCATTATGTAGAATACGGTTGCGTTAACACTGAAAGTGATTTGCCGGGCTCAATTATTTGAACGAAGTTTATGACTTGTTACGCTTTCATCTGATGCGAGACGTGCGCTTGTTCCTCTATCGCTATTTAACTTTACGGGACATTTTACGAACTTAATTTAATGCTCTAGAGACTACACATATTTGCCACGTCCCACTCTTCTTACATATTGTACCCAACTAACTTTTTCTTAACAGTTATAACAAATATTTTATTTAGCCATAAACTTTAAAAACTCAAAATTAATTTTTAATTGTTTTCATCTATAGTTTAGTGTTCTAATAGAATTAGAATTAGCCGGAAGAGAAGATTAATGTGTGAATAAAAGCTATTGGAGGTTGGAGATATCAACGATACGTCAAGCGACGAAAACGCTTTTCATTTATTTTAAAACATAATAAACTTAAGTGTAGAGTAATCGATCTGTAATTTTCAATTATTTACTTCTGTTCTTTAATCTTTCCAATTGCATTGTTAATTAATTAGGTAATTTAAAATTCTAATGTAAGTTAATAGACAGTGTTAGTCTGATAATGCAACCAAAACGGTATAAATAAGTACGACAACAAAACCGATTTTGTTTATGATTTATTTGAACCTATCTATATACGGCAAAAACTCATGAAATAAGCAATAGACTTGCCGAATTCATGTGGGTACTATGCAAAATCGTATCTTCAAACATACACTATTCCAGGTATTGTCAAGGCGTGTTACCTTTGTTCTGCAAATAGTTGTAAATAAATTTACCTAAATAGTTAAATAAGTCTCCAAAAATTTCGCACCACACGTTTACCGAAAACTGTTCTTGAAATCATTAGAATGTATGACATGCGAATTTGCGTCGCACGAATAGTGATTATTTTGAAAATTCAAAATTCCGTCTCTCGTGAAGCAAATTTATCTGTAAACAACACCCTAATACGGAAAAAAATCAGGTTATGCAGCACTTTTCTTTTGAAACCACAGACACAAATCCACTCACAGTTAAAAATCAAGCAAGGCTTGCACTCGCTGCAAATTGTAAGGATGCAGCAACTGTTCCTTGAAAAATTATCATACTGTCACATTACGAAGCCAACGTTATCTGCTATTTCACGTGTATTATTTTGGGGATTGTCTTTGAAATCGAGAATTTCTCTTACACCGGCAATTAGGCCAATGTCGTAAATGTGTATTATGTCACAATATTATAACAATAACTATTTTACATTGACTGACATGTACTAATCATTGATGTTGTATTACTGAATTAGTTTGCACTGGATTCATCATAAGTCAGGCCATTTCTATGTAGGTAAATCCTACATTTTTAATTTTACGAAATCCAGCTACCCAAAGTTCTATAAATTGAGTTGATTTACTTCGGTGGTATCAAACTCAACTGGGAAATGCCTTTGCGCATTTCTTCCCTTTTGAAAATAAAGTTCCCACCAAATGCCACATTAATATTCATTCCGCTTTTTGTTAAACATAAAAACTTTGGAAACCCTGTATTTTTCTTTCTCCCCCCGCTTGTAGTTAAAAAGTTCAATTTAAAATAACAAACACATTTTTTTCATATTAAAGATTAAAAAAATTTAGACGCATTAAGAGCATTTAAACAACTGAAAATAACACCGAAACTATACACTAGGGGTGGGAGGTTTGCAAGCAAACTGTATTAAAAAGAACGGTTTCTTTCGGCGAACTATAACTACAAACTAAGTTTGTACAGTGAAAAAGAATTAGTTCTCGGCGAACTGTTTTAAGTTTAACTTATTATTTATATTAACGTATAACCTTTAATGAAAAAAATTACAATAAAATCAAACAATCGATCTCGTTCGTATACATAGATTCTGCTCATGGTTTTACACTTTTGATTGAACTTAGAAAAGAAACGTAAATAGGCACGTTCTCTCGGTAACGTATTACACAAAAGAAAGGTTAGATATAATACCATTTTCCTCAGAAATAAATATATTTTATAATAATATTGTACAAAACTTGAATAATTATCAGCCATTATTTAGTGGAAAAATTATCCCTTTAACTTATGTATGTAAATATTTATTTCCTCTCCTACATTCTAGAAATCGTTGCAGTTTCCTTAATTCAAGTAATACATATAAAGAAAATATGTAGTAATGAAAAGTACAAAATAAATCTTACAATATTGCTTATATACTAATAATAGATAAACATTTAATACATTCTTATGCTTAATTACTTTATTTTATATCGATACCTGTTAAAGTTTAAATATTATACCGTCTAGTGTAGTGCTTTAACTGCATGGGAAATGGGGCGTCGAGCTACACCCGGGTGGTCTACGGCAACTGACAAATTGGATGCTTATTAGAACGCGTACGGACACATCACAGTCGTTTCCCGGACAGCTGCTGAACTGTGCGGCGCGTGCGCTAACAACTTAACGTTGGGTGGCCTTAACATTGTTCGGGCGCACTCGGCTTCGCACGAACTGCGTCGGGGGGCGGACACAGTGTCAAAAGCTGCGCGTGCCGCTAGTTGTGTGGTCCGATAGTCTCTTTGCGCAGCCAAGCTCACACGAACGGAACGAAGATTACCGAAGTTAAGTAGGGGAAATTAATTTTGAATCGCTACTCACAGCGCGTGCCGCAACCTGTGTGGTCGCCCACAGGTGGCGTTGAAGAATATCTTGCCGTTTGTCATGTTGCGCGTTAGGATAAGACTTATAATGCATAATAAGCAAATAATTTTAGTTCATTGCAATTAAATTCATAACGAGTACACTATAAATTGACTATTTATTATATAAATGAAATTTACAAAATTCTGTCGAACGTAGAAAAGCATGCGAACATTGACCAAAGAAAATGCAATGGTTTATTTATGAACTACTATTTATAGACTAAAGTTGTCAGTCCTTGAATAAATATTAAATGTAAATTACAATAATACAATAAATCAGCGGTTTTATTTGATTTTAGTTCTGTTTGATGTCATTAACCCACCTTTACTCATGAAATTTTTCTAAATAAATAGAAGTGAAATCATTGTAAGTATATGCATAAATAAGTAGCACCAAGGCATGAGAATGAGTTCTTCAGTGGCGTTTTTTAAATTGTCAGTTTTGAAAAAAGAAATTAAATCATCAACAACGATAAATGTTTTTAGTTTTTTGAAAATATTGCTTATTAAAAGTTGAAATGAACCGATTGTCATACTATTAATTATTATTACTGCACTTCCTTTGTATTTCTTTTAATTACTCATAACTATGTACCTACCGCAAGTTGTTAAATAAGTACTTTATTTGTTTATTCACTGCCATCCGCATATTAAGCATGAAAACAATTATTTTCATGACTACAATTTTAGTGTTTAGTTTTAGTGGCAAGTAGGTATTAAACTATTTTATTGCAAGCACCTGTGCACATGGGGTTGTCCCCTCTAAAACGTTTTAGTATCTATCTAGTAGTAGTAGAATGTGTAATTACTGGTTTTCAAATAATTAATTCCTATCACATAAATTTTATATTAATATCATATATCATCCGTTTTTTGTAATAAACAAAATAAAAATATTTTTTTAATGTAAAAAAAAAATAATATCTATTACCCACCAAGTCACAAAAAGTTATTGAAACATAATATAAAATACCTACCTAAACGAGAATTGAGACTTATTGATGAATGAATGCGTACGCCAATGGTATTGGTCATCTGCTAAAGATAACCCATTCGGCTTGTCGATTAGTGTCCAAGAACTTGTTCTTCTGCACCCGATCATCAGATCATCTTAACAGGAGTCTGTCTCTTGGAATGGTAAATACCCAACCAAGACCATGCCTTTCGACATACAAATACATACGTGTGTGTATGTTTATACATATATAAGCGTACGTGGTGTGATTTACAAGCAAACGAATAAAGAACTGCCGACTGCCATTATCGCTATCACACCGTCACACGTCAGACATCTTCACATTGCTAAGTAGCCCAGGTATCTTCCTTTAAACTGTAACATTGACTTCAAAAAGAACACTTTTTCATATATCTACAGCATAAGCCACAAATCTGAGGCATGTAAATACATATTAAAATAAAAAACAACTAACTCCTCTCAGCTGTGGCATTAACTACTAACCGTAACTGGAGACATTGGTTTTAACCATAAAAACGAATTAGGAATTGGGTACTGCAGGAATAAATTAATTAAACGTATCTCTGCGGCCAAACGTTCATTACTTATATTATATGTGCCTATATCGTCAGTGGTAAGAGCTTTGTACCTTATGGTTTACTTAAGTACTAAGTACCTAACGATTGTGAAACTTGTTGTATAAGAAAAACCGAACTGGAAAATTTGCTCTAAATATCAGAAAAGAACATAAGAAGAATAAGTGATAAATGATTCATTCATTTTTAACAAAAAAAAAAAATGGAAAATACTACTTATTGTAAGTTTGAAAATTGTACGCTTGGTTCGAAATATTAACTACCTATCTGACATAATTTGATCAGTAGGTAAGTCTGCATCTAGAAGTGCAGAATTTTGAAAAATGATGCTTAATAGGGGGACCTCTTTGCTAAACTACAAGATTTTCTACGGTAATAAAAAAAATAATGTTTGAATCTATACAATTTACAATGTTTTTCCTCATGCGAGTTGTTTATTATTAAAGGGTCAATTTTTTTACTATACTTTTAATTTATTACCAACCCCCTTCTCCAAAAAATGTATCTGGATCGTATAAGTTATCCGATTTCTGTTTCTCAATAGGTACTTATTTGTATTGAATTACAGTTAAAACGATGGTACTTTGGTACTTGTGACATTCGGAGCCCAACTTTTCGTCAACACCACATCGTACTTATAGGTACGTGACAAAAATACCCGTTATGGTTTTGGCGATTTAAAGGGCGCATAAAATTTTATACGAGAGTTTATTTTACGCCGCCCAACAAAGATAACAAAACAAGCGCAGACACTCTTTTGTTCTTTGCTGCACCTGAGACCGTGGTTCGGACCGCGGTTTGGGGTTCGGGGGGCTACGGGCTAGTTCAGTGAAGCGGGTATCGCGGGCACGGCATAGGCAGCGCGGACGGACAAGGGGCAAGAGACCAACAGGCAGCGCAGCGACATCGACATTCCTCGCTCTCGTGGGAAATCTCTGCGCTCTCGCTACTTGGTTTGTGTGTATCACCGCAAATTCTCACTTCCATCGCAATTAAAGGCAGCAGCAATCGGTCCCCATTAGCCGAATCGTGGCGATTCATAATCGACCATTGCGCTATAACATCGAATGTATGTATGCGTATGTATCGTAGCTATGCAGTCATTCCCTGCGATTTATCGTGTATCAAGACTGAAATCCGAATTATAGCTATTTATGTGAATTTTACGGTTTGACCGATCATGTTTTACTCATTTAAGTTTTAAAAGGAGTGCTCATGCATATTTGTTCATTTCAGGGATAGGAATATAATAAACTTTTGTTACAAAAAAAAATGGTTTGCCATCTTCCGCGAACACCGTTGTATCATGCATAGGTTAAACTGTTGCATGACAACCTCATTTTTTAAGAAAATAAAATCAATTAGCACATTGTAAGCAAAAACTAAAAGTTAATACTCTGATATCAACTATTTTTATCTGATTATGAAGCGGTTTTCAATACCTACTCTTTGCATTTTTATTATTCCAATTTGAAATACGCTACCGAAAAATACAGAAATAGGTACCTATAAAATTATTTAACGTTATTTTAAAATATNAAGGAGATCGGGCTGAAACTATAGCTACAAGCTATCCAAGGATGGTACTATAGAATGTCACCTCAAGGTAGGCCTAGTGGCGTCATCTCTTGGTTAGGCCGGAAACTTATCAATCCACCCTCGTAAAATTCAACGCTAAGCGAAAAAAGTATGATCTTAATTATTGTTCTTTCATAGACTAGACACGTCTACTATTTACTAAAAAAGTTGCAGACTTCTATATGAATGAAGTTTCTATGTTGATTTTCGTTAAAAAATGATTTACAACAGAATTGATGTGGAACTGTAGTTTCCGACAATGTAAATATTAGCTTAGCACAAGGAATAGACCATTTATTTCAATTTAAAAAAAAAAAACGCAATATAACGGGAATTATATTCAAATTAATGAAATACTTCAGTAACAACAAATACCCGCCAGATGGCGAAACATTGCTTCTAACTAGATAAAAAAAAAATATTCATACGTAAAGGATAAACTTCGTAAAATTTAAGGTTGCATGTGTTTGCAATAATTGTCTAAAAAGTATTATCACTAGTAAAGCGCATCAATTTCGGTGTTTTCAATTGTCAAACACAAAACGTAAACACAATGACGTTTATTACGCTGCAAACTAGTGCGCACTGTCTTACTTGCGCAGCGTACGAGCGAACACAACTTGGTGATACGGTGACATTAAACAAGAAGACGTCTATCATTAATTATTAATTAATAAGTCATTCAAGAGACTAGACGTAAGAGTAACAACCAAACAATATCCCCTATGCTATAAAACATACTTTTCAGAAAATGATTTGAACAAAGTCTGCTGTTTTTGTTAGGTATCAGTTAGCCAAATGTGTTTCGTACCCATACTCTCTCTATCACATCTTAAAACAAAAACCAAAATAATGTAATAATAAATACACCATACATATTGTGAAAGATCTCGGTCCATGGTCATATCAGCATATAGATGGGCAACTCCGAATGCCACACATACAAGGGTCAAGAGGAATATAATTTATGCTATTCTGTATTTTGCTATCTACTTCCGTCCCGAACACTTTATTCAATTTGTTTTAAATAAATACAATTATAATCTTAAAATGGTAAAAGTGATTTAACAATATATATATATTCGTGACTCCTCCTAGTATGACCATTAGACTCATTTAAAGTCTGATAAAGTTTCTTATTCTTATCAGACGGAGAATCTACGATCAGGAGCAATTAATAACTATCTTCAGACTGAAGTAGAGGTGCTATTTTGCTATAATACGTATTTGGCTAACTATAGGCATGGAGCGCATTCTTTGCCCAGTTATAAAGTAAATTCAGGCAGAAATGTGTGAGAGGGAGAAATAAGGTAAAGAATGAGGAAAAGAAACAGGTATTGACCACACGCTCGTTTCTTCTTTTTCTGGACAACCAATTAATAGTAACAGGTATTTGATGTTAACATTTGTAATTTACTATTTTGCAATTACAATTTCTATGATAATTGCTAACTTCAGATATGTCATATCTAAAAAAAATAATTGAATATAACCATAAATTAATCTATGAATATAATGAATACTATCTATGATGAATACCTTATCTATGATAAATTTAACCTATTGGTTATGTTCGTCGGCTGAGCTATAAACAACAACACTATAATTAATATTTGCTGCAAATTTAGCATTTGTTATTTTAGAAATAATATTCAATATCGACCAAATCGAGTAATCTGGTCCCCTGCATTCTGTTTTGTTCAGTATAATGGCACGTGGCGGATTAAGAGGTCGTGGAGGTATAGGTCGCGGAATAGGACGAGGGCCATATAAACCGAAAATCTTCGTTCCTCGGCGTCCTTTTGATCTTGCATTATGTGAATCATCTTTTCCAAGAACTAAGCCTGCTCCAGATGAGTCAGCATTCACACAGGCGTTATTAAAAAGAAACACTGATCTTTCACCAACACCTGCAGAACAAACAGCCATCTTGAACCTTGTCACAAAAATACAAACAGTTTTGGACAATTTAGTTGTTGCTCCAGGAAACTTCGATGCTTGCGTACGTTTATAACTTTAATTCAAAGATGGTTTGATTACAATNATGTTTAAAAATTCAACTTGTCCGTTTGGTCGAATTATATTATACCCAAAAATGCATATATATATATATGTTTGCGAGTAGTGATCAGGCGATGGAACTTGCACGAAGCAAAAACCCAGAAAAATTGAATTCTGTAAAACGGGGATGAAACTAAGCACGCGATTGGTTATAGCGTCGCAGACATCGAATTTAACGCATCTGATTGGCGTTTGTCTACGTCATCAGTGCTTCATGTGGTAGCAATCGCAATTTTACGACAAGCCTGAGAGGCGTTTGGCACATCATAAGTTCATAAAGTCTCGAGGTGGAAGGACGTGTTTTCACGTCTCTTAAATTCAACTTATCGAGCTAATTTTTTTGCAAAATTAGTTTTAATTTGTTCTTCGTCTGAAAGGTTAGTTTGATCAATTAATATTCAATAATTATTCTTCGGATTTGCTCACAGCATAAATTAAATTGACAAAATTTTTAAAGATTAAATCTTGAAACAGACATCAGGTGGCTACGTCGCCATTTTTAATGTTTTGC
>NW_020439208.1:257977-356770 GCF_000699045.2 Agrilus planipennis | reverse complement strand
ATACTAGGTCTAGTCTTAAGCTAGAATAACTACTCTATTTTATGAACGGCTTTTATAAACTATATCCTGTAAATGCAATGTCAGCAAAAGATGTCTTTATGAATCACACTATATCTTGCCTTAACATATATACATGCCATTTGAAAATATATGTATAATATGCATTATTTCCTCCATTTGGTTGGACTGCTTGCTCTAGCCTAAATGCTCATGTTGGTCATTCTCCTATAAACAGTGGTCTTCAGGGAGTCTATTGTGGTATGAGATTTTTCATTTACCTTTTCTTTTGCTACACCCCAGATGTGGTAGTTAAGATAATTCCAGTTCTGGCTGGAAGGTGGTCAAAAATCTAATGACCAGTGGTAATGCAAGTTTCTATAAAGACAAACCTGGACTTTTCTGGCTTTGTGAGCGGCTGCAGAGTCCTACTGGATTACGTAAACTCTTCCAGCGGAAACTATGTCTATCCAGGTATTCACAAATCACTCTAGAATCCAATGTAACCGTGAGTGTTCCACCTAAGACTCTGTCCAAAAAGATAAGGTGACAACATCCCAAATACTGCTTACAACACAATGTTCGAGAAGATCTCCTTCCTAAGGTCAAAGTTACCAGAAATGCATTATGAAATCTAGGAATTGTATATAGGTAGGCTAATATGTTAGAGTATTTTATTCACAGAAAGCGTTAGTTTTATAAATTTCCTAGTACAATATGGGAATTTCATACAATTCCTAAGAAATGTATTCATGTGTATTAAAAATCTTTGAAAAAATATTTTATACATTCCCTAAATAACCTCAGAATTGTATACATTTCCTAAGAATTGTATACAGTTCCTAGATTTCATACATTTCCGGTAACATCAACATCACGAAACATCTTGATGCCCTTGTAAACGTAAGTTATTTTGCAACCTAACCATTTAATAACATCTTCAGTAGTTTTTTCGGTGTGGGGCAAGCATCGTAGTGCGCTTCAACAAATTAACTTTTCTGGATTCCGGCCGTGAAAGCCTTTGTTCTTATACTCCCAGATTTACTTCGACAAAACTCTCTCCATACTGATGCAAATAGTAATTAGAATAGTACAAACGGGGTTAACAATAATAATGTTCACAGGTTTTATTACCCCAGTACTATCTCATGAACTTGCGTAAAAAGCTTAACATGAATAATTTACCTTCCAGATATTTTTCATTTCCTCAGTGTTGAAGCACTCTGTACATAAAAGATTTAATAAGTATATATACCTATATGTGTACCGCTGGAAAATTTCATTGCATAAAAATGTTTTGACTCGTCAAGTCCTTTTACATATTCGGTATCTAGTATGCAAAGCACCAAAGAAAATGTAGCGTCAGAGTTTTTCTTTCATCCGCAGCGTTAAATTATAATTTTAAAAATGAAAAGTGCGCTCATATTTGGTTTTCAAATCTAAAGAAAGAATGCACTGACGATCGTTTGTTGATAAAGCC
Source organism: Agrilus planipennis (assembly GCF_000699045.2). NCBI lineage: Eukaryota > Metazoa > Arthropoda > Insecta > Coleoptera > Buprestidae > Agrilus > Agrilus planipennis. The sequence continues at coordinate 355,293 of NW_020439208.1, read as the reverse complement.
TTTAGACACCATACAAACAGCGTAAGCGTCACTACTTTGTGCTAGCTGATGCAGTACAACAAAAAGAATGAGATATTAAAAAGTCGTTAATGTGTCCAACGAGTATGGGGGTAAAATATAAAAATAACGTGGTCACATGTACAGTTATTTTTATCTTTGTAAGCGATAATAAGGCTAGAAAAAAAACTAAATTCACAATATTTTCCGAACTTCTTTATTATTATTAAAGGTATACATAGTAAAGTATGCAGGAAAGTCAGCTCGACTTCTTAGTAGTTGATCGGCATTTTTCCTTTGTCATCCTTGCTATAGAATGGAAGCGTGAAAGCGGAATGTGAATTCTTTCTTCTTCAGGATTCTGCTCCACTTTCTCAAGAGGGAACAATAAAAATAAAAGGTCCTTTTAAACATTTTGTGTTCTACTGTTGCACAACCGTTTTTCAGTTTAAGTTTTGTCGAGAATTTTGAATAGGTTTTAAAGACGACCAAGGAATTTGCATTACGCCAAAGCATATAAACAAACGAAAAATATGAAAACAGGCGACAAGGAGTGTAATAAATGCGCCTAGGATCCTGTATCCACAATCCTTGGAAATAAATTGGGACAAAAGTCAACGATTTCGTTTTATGTATACTTTTTTTCGGAACTGTAATTGTGGCTAGCTGCTTGCTAGTAACAAGCAGAAAATAAGTACTTGGTCATCAGTACATTGAAACTACCACGAACTTATTAGTTCTCAACAGCACGTCACAGGCAGTTTTGGTAAAATACCGATGTTTCCCGTATGGTTGTTTTTTTATAGAGATTTCTGACCTTTTTAAGTTGGATTAGTAATTAGCGTGATATATTTATTGTACCTCTTTTGTAGTGACTTTAAAAAAAGTGTTTTTGAAAATGTTTGTGTTAAGTCTATTCTGCAGACAACTGACAACCGTTCGTTTCCTAGTGTACTTCCGATTGGCACAATAAATTAATGAGTGTAATGTGTTCGTAATCAACATGTCCTAAGTAAAAATTAGAATGGCGTAGGTACCTCTCAAAAAAATACGATACGTTTGCATTGTATGCGACTACCTGCCTGCCTCCCTTTTGCAGAATTAATAAGACTACAGGTCTAGTTTGCTCTAGTTTGCCGTCTTGTTTATATTCATGAATGCAAAGTCACCAAGGGAAAGTAATTCAACACCGCATCACGCTCTTCCTCTTTTGATGAAAAGCACTAAATCAGCAGCAACGAAATGCGATTAAACAAGTTTAATTTCGAAATTGCATCGGTGCCGGTTTTCAAATAAAAATGTCACGACAAAGTAGAAAATATCCAGATACGTAGAATTTATTTAGGACTAAAATCGTGAACCCTAAGCCAGTAAATGTAGGAATAAGAAAAAAAACCACCAAAATTACAAGTAGGTATAATACAGTGTCGTCCAAACTTTCATATTAAATGAGTACAAGACATTGAATTGCATTTTTATCTGCATCCTTCAATTTCTTATCAAGCATCAGTTTAAGAAGATTTTCTGATAACTGTGCACTTTTAACCACCCTGTATCTTGTTATAGTGCCCTTGGTTAGCATTCTATTTTATATGAAATGCCAAAAAAATATAATAACTCTGTTATGAAATAATATAAATTCCTTTCACGTCCTTTCAAAATGGAATCGAACAATACAATAAGCCGTAAACATTCTTAAGCATTATTTATTACTCTATGATGAAATAACGCATATATTCTAGTTGCTTGAAATATATGTTTTTCGAATAATTACAAAATTTGTTTACTTGTTGAAGCCTCTCAGAGGGGAGAGGTGGTGTCAATAAAGTAGTACATACCTAGATTTTATTGTTTGTACCTCTGCGTTAGTTGATTGTCCACAAGCCGCTGAGTTCACCGTTGCTGACGTTTCACGCTTGCGCTGTGCGCATAGCCAATGGAATCTAGGCACCTGCTACCTCACCGCATATGTTCCGTTTCTATATGCCTATAGTCCAGTCATATTAGGAATTTCACTACGGAATGAGAGATAATAAGCTGTAAACTTCTATAAACCTTTATTTTTGGCATTTTAAGTGTTGTGTCAAAAGTCACTTAACATCTCGTGTCCGCGTTTTAAGATATTCAAGGTTAAAGGTCACTCAAATCGATTTTTCGCTAATATATCACTTTCTATGGTATCAATGACATTTGCATCTAATATGAAAATTGTAGGGCACAAAATTTTCTATAAATTTTGTTTCAAATATTTTTTTATACGCTTAACCATTGTTTCATTTTGAAAAGGATCATAACGTTACATGCCTTCAAAATATGGCTGTGTACACATAATAAAATAATTTTTTCTTTCGTTAATACTTTCATCACATGATCGTTGTTCAAGATAAAATATTTCAGACCCGTACGATGTTTTTTTCACCTTATAAATGATATTCAAATAATATAATTTCGATGTGAAACATCAGGATCAATTGCAGGATAAACAAAGAATTTCATGTTTTCCAGACGAATTGATGTTTTTGTTTACCAGTTTGTTTACGGCTACTACGCAAGAAGCCAGTTCAACGGGTTAAAAAGGACCCTCATATTATTTTTTGATGTTACAAAAGATTTCCATATTCATACATGCATACACAAAGATTACGTTTTCGTTTATCTTTGATTGAAAACCAAACTTTTGAACAAAGAAATTCATTATCGAAATTAAATATAAGTATTACGTCTATGTTTTGATTGACGTGTAACTTTTGCACGAATTGTAATTCATGTTTCACTCTTATTACATTTTATTCGACAAAGGGAGTTTTCAGAGCTGCTATTACAATTTTCCCGGTCAGCACGCGAATATAAATTGGTGCCTGCTCACAAAGCTACCTATACTTTTGTTTTCTTTCTCTATTTTTTTCTTTGGGTAAATTTATGCACACTTTCAACGTACTGAACAATACAAACAAAATGAACAATGTCGAGTACATAAATTAATTCGTCATCAGGAAATTGAACAACCATAAAGTTGAGCAGGTGATATAAGTACAAACGTTCTCCGAAATTGTGTAATAAATTGTATATTACCTAAAAGTAATAAAAAGTTTTATATTCTTGCAATAAAGCAAATACTGCAACAGGACATGGAAGTTATAAAAACAATCAATAAGTGGATGCAAGAGCAAAAGGAATTAACACTAATTCAACTAGTGATAAGCAAAGCAAGACTAAGCCCAAAATTATCCCTGTATTCGGTATTCGTCTTCGATTTGCTTGGTCTCTTGCAGGGATGTTATGGAGCTTCGACTCCGGTTCCGTTAAGTCGTAACTTCCGATTATTATTACACCTTCCGTTCCGACTTCGGCTCCGACACTTTTAAATCGAAGGTTTTAATCGGAGGTCGAAGCATAACATAGCGGCGCCGCGGCGCCCTGTGTCGACTGTTATGAACAAGTTCATAGTATGAACTTCATACATGTCGCGCGGGAAATCCCTCCGAATTCCACTACGTGCACTGAGCACTCTATCGTCAATTATTTTTTCATTGTTTGTGTTTTATTTTATAATTGATAATTGAAATGAAAAAAATTTGACTAAATAGTGTTTTATTTGTCCTTAAATAAAAATTTTCTCTCATGCCACCACTTCTGACTGCCTCCGACTCTGATTCCGACTCCGATAAAGCAAATTTAAAAACTCCGACTTCGCCTTCGGTTCCGATAAAACTACCTCCGTTACATCCCTGGTCTCTTGGTCTTGGTATTACTGAAATTTTCTGTTATAGATGTTCCTCTCAGCAGGGTACAATCATTATTAATCGATAATCTTAATAGTTCGAAACGATAATACAATTGCTCAAAACAGATAATATTTTATTAATGTACGAAAGGAAAAGGGAAGAAAAGAGAAAACAGGCGTATTCATAGATCGGTGCACTTGAATTGAGCACAAAAACGATTAATAAGCATGAACTGAGCACAAACGGACGCCTGAATTGAGCACAGAGATTTTCTTACCTGCAAGTGTTTAAATAAACACCGGAATTGAGCACAAGCCATGTTGCCAGCTTTCTTTTAAAATATCTGTAGGGATTTGAGTTCTTTTTGAAGCAGTAGATAGGTAAACGAGTAAATTTTCTAATGGAATGTTGTAACGAAAAACAATATTTACTTTGAATTATTTTGTTTATTGGTTACAAGTACTTATAGGATTAATATTTCAACTTTATATTAGATATATAATATTAACTTAACTAACGATATTTTTATAAGAAACACATTTTGCATAGTCGTATCTTGATATTTCACCATCACTTAGTTAGCTTTATTTTTTGATCAATAAAATTGATTTTGAACAGTATTTTTCGTCTTAATTTTTTTTTCAGCTTGGTTAATTGAATTTATTTTTATGTAAGTGTCTGTTTGAATTTCAATCAGAACCTTTAAAAAAGAATAGATATTGGGATGCGAAGAGACGTTTTCCTTCTTAAATTTCGAATGGAATGCCTCACAAGTGTTGGTTGTTTTAGAGACACTAGAAGACTATTCGGCCAAAATTTCATTGAAGACATGTTATTTATTGTACAAGACAATGATAACTATAATTGCATAAGGGTAGTCACTTGTTTTTGTTAATTTCTCCCGCCCTTTACAAACTAGTTATATTTGGCAACATTACAACGTTAATGTTGTTCTTATCATCAGTAATTTTTTTTGCTATTATATATGATCCCTGTGCTCAATTCCTTTCTTGATAAACAAACCCACGATAATTACTTCTTTACCTACTTACGCTCTGTGCTCAGTTCGAGTGTCACCTTATAGATTAATGCATTTTGTTGAGGATTTACATACAGATACGTGAAATTCAATCGGCCAAATTAAATACTTAAAATAGACCCTTTGAATTATCTACTTACCTAGAAGACAATATTAAGTCATTTATCTATACAAAAATGAAACAATGGTTTTTCATTTACACCGCTTAAAGAGACTTTTAGCACAAATGGAAAATTATATCTATATATGCACGTTGTTTTTATGTTCATAATGGAGAAAACAATGAACTGCTTTTTGCCAGTTAGATGATACGTACCTGTGTTTCGCAAAATAGCAGCATTGTCTTCGTATAAATGTAGGTACTGGAGATAGGAAAACCATTCTACGTAATATATATATAGGGTTGTTCGGAAAGTCATTTCGTTTTTTTTTTGTGGAAATGAAAGACAGTTTTCGTATAATAAACAAATACTTTATTAAATTATATATTGACCGTTCTGGTCCAACACCTTTTGCCATCTTTCTGGTAGTAGCATAATTCCACGCTCATAAAATTTTGGAGTGACCGGAACAAATAATAATCCGATGGTGCCAGGTCTGGAGAATATGGTGGGTGTAGCATTGTATCCCATTCAAGCTGTAAAAGCTTTTGGCGAGTGACCAAACTTGTGTGAGGTCTCGCGTTGTCTTGGTGAAACACTACACCTTTCCTGTTGATTAGTTCTGACCTTTTCTGTTGAAGTGCATCATTCAGTTTGTCCAGCTGATGACAGTAGACTTCCGAATTAATCGTTGTGTTATCCGGTAAAAGCTCAAAAAAAACGATTCCTTTAAAATCCCACCAAACAGACAGCATCACCTTTTTTTGGTGAATATCGGCTTTGGAAATGGTTTGAGCCGGTTCATCTTTTTTGCTCCATGACCTCTTGCGTTTGACGTTGTTGTATACAACCCATTTTTCGTCCCCAGTGATGATGCGCTTCAAAAACGGATCATTTTCGTGACGTTTGAGAAGCGAATCGCAGACGTCAATGCGGCGACACAGATTTCTCTCTGTGAGAACATGGGGAACCCATACATCGAGCTTCGAGGATAATCCCAGGCCTTTCAAGTGGTCATAAACTGTTGAATTTGATAAATTTAACCTCAATCCGATCTCACGTGTTGTTATTCGCCGGTTCACATCAACTAATGCCTTTATCGCGTCTTTATCAGCTTCAACCGGCCTTCCCGAACGTGGTGCATCTTCGACATCAAAATTGCCGGATCGAAATTTAGCGAACCAGTTCTGGCACTGGCGTACTGTCAACACACCTTCTCCATACACATCAGTCAATTTCTTTCTGGCTTGAACAGCATTTTTACCCTTTCTGTAGTAAAACAGTAAGATATGTCGAAAATGCTGCTTATCGCTCTCCATATTTAAAAGGGCACCAACCAAAAACTACTGCGTAGAATTAATTGGAATTTTTCACACACAAGCCTTGCTATATGAGCTCTCAAAGCATATAAAAATTATACGGCTTAAATGTGAAGTTGGGTGTTAAAGAATACAATTAAATCCTCTGTCGGGAAAAAACGAAATGACTTTCCGAACAACCCGATACATATATGCAATGTTCATAGGTATATATTATCCAGCCGAACTTTCAATTTTATTATTCATCAAATATACTACAGATCGGTAGATAAATTAATTTAAATAACTTAAGGAGAATATTCAGTAATCTTTTCACTGCATATGGGATATTCCAAAACCTTTTTTGTACCTTTACAGTGAGATACAAAGAAAAAAATAAATTTGGGTTCTGGATGAAATAAGTTGAATAAAAAAGTAACCTACGATATTTTTCCTCTTCTAAACAGATTTCTCGAAGAAAATGAGTTACAAGTAACATCATTAGTTGTTGATAAATCCATAACATCCATTGAACCTCAAAAAATCTTTGAAATAATATTTTCCAGTGGAGTTACAGGACAGCTACTGAGTACAAACCCCATTCGCAAATCAGACTAATCCATCAATGTGTCAGACTATGAGAACTTGATCGATATTAAAAAACCTCTCTAAAACAAACATTCGAAGCAGCTGATTCAAATTTGAATAACTTTTGGATGAATACCCTGAGTTGTTCAGAAGATTGTTATCATGGTTTCTGTTTCGGTTTGTATCAATTTACAGTGGTCTTAAGCGTAAAATTATTATCAGTTCACTCTTCGCCATGATGAGGTTCCGCCAAAACAGAATGAGTTAAAAAGGGTTCCGTAATAAAACAAAACTTGGGAACCGCTGCTTTAGAGAACTGAAGTTTATGTTTTATATGGGTCTTGAGCAGTTAATTTTGAGCTGTTCTATTATTTAGTTTTAATGCAATTTATTTAAAATGAACCAGTCATTCTCAAGAGTAATCTAACTACTACTACTGTCTGGATTACTCTTGGGAATGACCGGGATAGTTGAGTGGGTATGTCGTCTTTCATAGTTGTTAAGAATGTTTTATTAAACGTCCAACTTTAATGAGCGAGGTTCTAAATCAATAAGTGCCGTATGTGCCAGACTACTCACTAAAATGAGTGCTAGCTAGGTTTGATTAACTGCCCCTGAAGCCCAGAAATATTTACTACGGAGACGTTTATAGTTGTCTGCATTTAACTTGTACGCAAATATAGCCGATGATAAACACAATACTACAATTAGCATTGTTTAGTATGGTGAATCATATGCTAATGATTTATTCTTCCCTTTAATTACACTGCAGTATTGTTGCTCTAAATATTATTTTCATATATGACCGACAATCAAACAGTGTAATGAACCGAACAATGGATAGGAATCTAAACAACAAAGATTTCATGCTCCTAATTCATAAAATATGGATGTTGTAATCAAAAATTTATAGATGTTGAAGGAAGCAAATACCAGAAATACCTAAACCCGTTTTTTATTTAATGCGTAAAAGGGGAAGTTTTCTAATTGATGTATGAAGCTGGGTGTTTGAAGGAAATATCATAAATGAAAATTTAAGTTTGTTTGTTCGTTTATTAATAGAAAAAAAAATAGTTTTGTGGTCGATTTCACGCCTTAACTACTCAATCAACCATCATGAAATTTTATAGACACATTGTTAGTGGTACAGAAAATGGCATAGGGTATCTTTTATACCGAAAAAATACTGTTCCCGAGGGATAAAAAAATTAGTCCAATGTGGTTGATTTCACGTCATAACTACGCAACACATTGTCAGAAGTATATAAAAGCACATAGGATATCTTTTTTCCAGAAAAATATTATTCCGAGGGATAGAAATAATTACAGTCTATTTCAATTTGTTAGAATTGTGACCTTGAAGAAATCTGCGCGAAGATAGAAAGAATACACACTAGGCGCGAGCAAGACAGAAATAGTTGGAACAAGCTTGAACGAGCAGAGCTCTCCATGGGCGGTCTTAGGAGATCGGCTAGAACTGTACAGTACTAGACGAAAATGTTTAGCAATTTCTTAAAACAAAAATGTATATAAATTAACAATAGAAAACAAAGCAGAAGTTTTATAGGTGTGTAGAACGTTAACTTAATTCACTTGTTATTATTTTTGGCTAAACATGCTTTTAAATAAAGCATACTCTTAAATTTTATTGAAACACTCTTAAATAATTTTGCAAATGGTACTGTACACTTTTGTCTAGTTCTCGCTTGATAATCGGTGGAGAAATGAGCTCTGCAGACAAATATGATTGAATTTGGAATTATGCTAAGGCGTATCCTAATAAACGAAAGGGGCATATCTCTAACTTCTTGAAACGAACAGTAGTTTTATGTGGTCGATTTCACATCTTAACTACTTAATTGATCATCATGAAATTTTATAGACACATTGTCAGGGGTACAGAAAAGGACATAGGGTACCTTTTATCTAGATGACATAATGCCTTTCCGAAGAATAGAATAATTAGTTTTATGTGGCCGTCGATGATTTTTGACACGTATTTAAGACACCAAGACGTGCAAAGCCATGGGTAAAATCTAGTTAATAATAGTTTTAATAAAATTGACTTTTTTGCAGGTGCAGTCAGCCATGGAAAATACAGAGACCGTTGTATTTCTGAGCAGGATTGTATATTCCTAGGATCAAAGTGCGAGAATGGGATATGTGTCTGCCAATCGGAACTTCCTGCTACAAATCAAGTCGACAAATGCGGAAAAGGTACTCAGTCAGTCTTATATATACATTTATAACATAAAAATAGGAGACGAAAAATTAGAAGAAATCACTGATTTTTGATATCAAAGAAGTCTGACAACTTAGGGTGCAGTAGAGATATAAAACAAAGAATGGCGTAGGTTTGAACCGTCTAACAAAAAGAACTCACCCCAGAAAATTCCTTCGATCCTTTAAAATAAAAATAGGAGTAACTTATGTCAAATAATCAAGGAAAATCCTAATACGTGTTTCTACAGTTTAGCTGACATTTTCAGAGAAAAAATTAACTTCGTTCAAAGGAATTTTTTATTTTCTCTTTGTGCCTGAGTATTCTTCTGGCATTTCACTTCTTTTAATGATAGAAAGTGATAAGTACCTAACTCTAAATTCCTTGTATAGGAAAACGAAATATAAGAATGTGTAAGTAATAATTTTTTATCTTTTCAAAGGATTGATAATATAATTCTTTGGATCACAATAAACTTGATTGTTTCTGAACAGTATCAGCAGTGTCTAGCACCTTCAATTGTTCCTTTAATTTTAGGAAGTGGTCGTACTTTTTGCTTGTTGTACCTTTTTTTCATACCTTCTTGATTATTTATCGAAATCCTTTGATCACATGCTAATAGTTTGTCCATGTTTGTCGATGTTTACACTTTTGTTTTTGGTACTTCATCGTGTTATTGTTAAACTCAAGTGAACAAGAGGTCAAGTTGCTTTTGACCGCTTTAAGTTACTTATGCAGACGGTAGGATTTTCTTAAAGTGAACAAAGAATACGGCTTTTGATCAGTTGCCAAAAAGAGCGGCTTTTCATAAAGTAAGCGTAATGGTGAGAAACTGGCTTCTGCAAATACAGCAATATTATGAGAACGTTGTTATTCAAAGGGACTTAATTTTTATCCCAAAAAAGTTAAAATCTACGCCGCATTTTATTGTTATTAGTAATGAGCAAAATGAAGATTGGAAAAACTTTGGCGGTTGTTGTAGAACAAACAGAATAGTAAACAGTAAACTCAAAAGTTTACTTCAATCCCTGAAGAAGGTAACTTTGTTACCGAAAAGTGCTTCGGACAACTACAGTGTCGTTTTTTGGCGTTGTTGTTTTGAGCTATTCTGTTTGTTCTAGTAATGACCAAAGCAAGACATTTCAAGACTTGGTCTTGGTCTATCTCAAATACATCTAGTCTTGGTCTTGATATTACTGATATAGTTTCGGTATTGCTCTTGCGTAGCTCATTTAATCCGAAACTTACATTTTTTTTAATAATTCTTTGATCATCACTGATTGTTATTTTTATCAAATATAGTAAATGTCAATAAAAATGAAATTGGTTTCAAATAGTAAAAACATCATACAAGTTTGGTGGTAAAAATGTGAAACACCTAAAAAATGAACCACGTTTTAAGTAGGTAAATCATGTAATATGAAACGTATTAAAATGATTATGACGTCACAATTCAAATTTACCTAGCGTCTGATGAGAGCTATCCACTGTGCGTTTTACATCCATGCAGAGTCAAGCTCCAAATATACACGTTTAATAATGATTTGCGAATGTTTGCTCCTACAATATCCTAAATTAAATCTGAAGGGCCATTATATTTTTAAAAAGGGTGTATTTACTGACGAACTTCACCTACAGTCGGTTATTCATACATAAAAAAATATATCAGCGAGGTAAAATATTATTCAACATGAACATAAATAGAACTGTGCAGTACAAATGGGTGAATTAATATATTACGTAAACTTTCATGAAATCGCAGGGGCGTTTTAAAATTAAAATTTTCCTGAAAATTCACCGGTCTGATTGTTCTAAAATTAATCACGGTTACGCATAATATTCGCTGTATTTTCCAACAAAATCGTGGAATAAAAATATAGGTAAATCGTTTTACCGTAATATGTTGATTAGATTACATAGCCAAACTGACTGCGGCTGATCTATTTGCAATACGTACGTTCGTGCAGTGAAAATGTAAATGCTAGTTTAATAGTTTGCGATTATATTCAAATCGGAAATGTAAAATGCTATTTTAATGGCGTTAGTTGTTCGCTTCACAAACTAGCAAGCGACTGGCTAATCAAATGAGCGTATGACAAGCGTCCAGAGACAACACGCGGTTAACTTTGATTAAAAAAGTAAAACGGACCATATCGCTAATGGATCTTTTTACATTCCCCGGGATTTACCTATACAATAATGCTATTGTAGTTTGCAACAATTGAACTGTTATTAATAAACAATATTCGTCGAACTGAAATTTATACTAATTCTACATTATTTCCACAAAAAGGTTATTATATACTTTAGTGTTTTTTCGGTTTCCTTTTCAGGTACCACTAAAATGTTTCCTTCCCTCTAGCTAGTGCTAAAAGTGGGCAGTACTGTACTACAGTACTGCAACCGATCTCTACTTCTGCTTCCCACTGTTGCCAACCTACTACAAGAAAAAATTCCACGTGCAGGTCCAAAAAGTCCCATATTTTCTCTAAGAATCCCTCCAACTTATTACTATTATTATTTTTTAATTCGTTAATTTAATCGTTTATTCGAAGAAAAAATATACAATATTTTTGTAAACATGGACAACTTTTCGTGTCGATAGTATAATACCGATAATTTTATTGTATGTAGTTATCTCGTTTCCCAAAAATGCAGACAAAACCAGGCCTTGGGGGTTTAGATGTTTAGATGTTCGGATTTTGGAACAATACACCAATTCAAACATTTATTTTTATTAGTTTTAACATCTGTTTCTGATCTGTTGACTGGTCACTTTCAAGATGTTTGCTGAAGACCATACAATGATACGAAAACAATATACAATTCAAAAAAGTTCAAGACAATTTATCGTAGGGACTTGAGCAGGTACCTGCAGGCTGCACCAGTAGGCTTGAACGCACGTCGCCGTCGTATATCAACCGTTTCATCGTACAGCATTATACGATTATAGCTGACAAAATTTTACGTTTACAATTAGAAAAATGAGCGCCTTCATAATATAATGTCAGGTCAACAAAATCAAACAAAACCAACCAGAAAATGGCAAATTACAAAAAATCCCGCGAAAATAAGGAAAAATCCCTTTATGCTTCGAGAACGTCAAAAATCCCTCGAATCGGGATAAATCCCTCGAAGTGGCAACACTGCTGCTTCCGTAATTATGGAAGTTCAGCATACTTTTTTCCGCATTTTTATAACTTTACAAAACCTTATTTCGCATCTTTATTAAAATCAATATATCGGAACAATAAAACAATTAGTAAACATTTATTACTTTTATCAGTTGGCTAAACTAAAACGAAATTTAAATGGAATTGCTCGTCGCAAAGTTGCATGTATGGCAGGTACCTACGCCAGCTTATGTTTATGAAGTATTAGCGACAATATGTAGCGTTATAACCGGCAAAATATTGTTAATAACAATATATTGTCCCTGTGCAAATAACTTTAATTAGGTCCTAAACCATCCAACGCAGTTATAGCGATTATATTGTATAATGTTTGGTTAGTGTTATGTTTTAAGTTAAAAGTGCAATTTTTAAGCCAAAAAAGATCATTACACTTCCTCTTCCGCATCCACTTCCGTTTTCGGTTCCGCAAAAATTTACTTCTGTTTCCATTCTACTTCCACTTCCATGCCACTTCCGTTGCATCACTTCCGCCCCACGCTGTGTGCAAAGTCTCTTCAACCTCCCTACAGAGAGATCGTACAAATGGGTGAATTGTGATTGAAAAGAGAATCATGAGACGGACGAAATAGAGACAGAAGAGAAGTAAAAGATTAATTGTGGAGTTTTATTACTGCTTTAGAATTTGACTATATAATCCAAGAAAATCATAGAAAAATTTGGACTCGAAATCGAACCATCATGGTTTGTTCTCCACGCCTTATACACGTTGGTCAGTGATGACGTCACAAGCTTGATATGTAGGGAAAGAAGGGGGAATTCATTTTAATCCTTAATTCTCATAAAAATCCAATCTTTGAGAGCATTCGACTCTTGAGGTGGTCAAACTCAGGCGCTACATCGGAAATGCTACAAATTTTACTTTGAAAATCCATAATTTTTGTTTATTTATACAGAACCGGCTTGTAAAAGCCACGACGGTTTTATTTACACACTAAAATTGTAGTAGAGAAGTTCTAACAACGCCGTCGAGGATTAGAAGACATCCTATTTACAAAATTAACCTCTCCTAATAGGTAAAAACTGTTTGCAACTTTGGAACATGAAGCAGCACAGTTTCTACGACCACTAGATACTTTCGAATATTTATTACTTAGAAGTTGGTTCCTCTCTAATATTGCTCTCATAAATACAGTAGCCCAGTGACCAATAAAATGGGATATTCGAGTGAAATTGAAATCCACTAAAAGTTTCAGCGAACTTTGCGATTGTGTTTCTCCATTCTAGAGACTGGCGACGACGCTTCAACTCAAAGCTGAAGTGAATGCTCTAGGAAATCTTTAGAACTTTCGTTAATTACAACCTGTTATATGGTGTTGAAAATAATGAAGTCGAATGTGACAATGTTCATATATAAAAGGGAAATTGTGTAGCTATCTTCACCATTTGTCACAATTATAGGAACCTTAAAAAGCATAGGCATAAGCCCAGCATATATACAAGTTCAAGAAGAAGTTACTGACTAAGTAAATGAGATGAATGATTACAATCCATAATAAATTGATAAATTATCCACAAAATTTTGTACACTTTACATTAAATCATAACGGTTTTTATGATAAAAAACACCATGAATTCAGTGTACAAGATTTAATTGACTTATTTTAAAGTAACCTCAATAAAATGGCTTCAGGAATAAGAGTGGTATATATCTATTACTGTGCAATTATTTTAATGCGTTCATGTAGGTCAAAGTGGAAGATCCGTTAAACAGTGCATCTCAGAACATATTTCTTAATAAGGACACAATGCAACACGACTACTTTTATAGAACATTTTTCAACTAATAGTCAGTTTCTTTATTACTCACAAAATCCAAAATTCTACACTTTAGCGTTTCGAAAAGTGCTATGTAAATAACATTTTTAACTTAATGGTTAATAAAACCAATAAGATATAACGCCATCAAATCGTGTTTCCAACACGAAACACAAACTTTTCAAACTTTTAGATTTCCCTTGATTCTCTCAATATTCCAAATAAGGTCTTATTGTATATAGTTTTAGATATCTTTAATATTTCAATTGGATTTAACCCCACAAAAATATTTCGTTCCTATATTTGATATTTATATAATTAATTAATTTTTCAATACCTACATACTCGTTAAAAATAAATTGCAATATAATTGCACAGTTTTTACAAAAAAATAGANATTATAAAGATAAAAAAAGTTGTTTTTTATTGGACCTAACTTCATACTCACAATTATTTCCATAAAAGGTTATTTACATCCTGGTTCTACCATTTTGTTATAGATAATTTTATACTATTAAGGTAAAATAATATCTAGAAAGCCTATTTTGAGCGTACCAGGCGCATCCACCAATATTTAAATAAAATTAAATTGTATCTATATAGCTTCACATTATCAGTTGCTAACATTTGATAGTGAATTTCACAAAATATCTCCAGAGCTTCTATGATGTATTGGAATTGGAATTAAAAAAACTGTTGATTTGAGTAAGATAACGAGGTTTTAACCCATTCTGATGGTTCGTGGTTCATAAACTAGTCAATAGCAATCACGGAAACCCACAAAACTCTCGATTTAATTTCTACATTTCTACGTTTATGTATATTTATTTTAGGGGCCAACCTCAACGAATCTTGTTTTTTCAACGAACAATGTGAACTATTTAACCCAGTAACGGAATGCAGAGACGGGGTGTGTATTTGTCGGTTCGAAAAGGAGGGTATAATAAATCCCGACGGAACAACCGACTGTATTGGTAAGTAGGTATCTAAGAAACTAAATCTTAACTTCATTTAGCGAACTGTATAAAGATTTTGTAATACCGTGTGTGTAATAATGTTAATAAATTAAATTCAACATCTTTTGCAGCCATCAATACTCCTATGGCTCCAGAACAGTACGTTGCTCCTACAATGATTGCAATCCTCGTTGTTATGTGCTTGATGTTCATCATTCTGTGTGTCGTATTGAGATTATTTAGCAGGTAAGAATAATCGTCATAATTAATAATTATTTGAAATGTTTAAATGGTGCCCACATAGTAACAGTAGGACCCCTACTTGAGTTCATGAAATATTTTATTAAATCTAAGATACGCTAAGTGTTCTTTAAATCTAACGTTAACATCCCTACGGTTTTGGCCTATATACTATTGTTATCGCAGTTTTTATATTTCATTTGTAATTTTTCCTAACCCTTATAAATAAAATGGAAACGGTTTTGACAAAACAGTATTGTATGAAAATAAATAAAGTAAAACAAAAATACTGGTATGCAAGGGAAGAAAAGGTAAGGAAAGAGCGAATATAAAGATAGGAGACGAAAAATTAGAAGAAGTGGCTGATTTTCGGTATCTAGAAAGTAAGATAGATCAGGACGGAAAGAGCAGTAGGGATATAAAGCAGAGGATAGCGTAGGGTTGAGTCGCCTTCAATAATAAGAAGTCACTTCTATGTTCGCGAACGATTAATTTAGAAATTCGAAAAAGATTGTTATAGATGTATGTTTAGAGTACGGCGCTGTAAGAGTGCGAAACACGGATGGTAGGAGCAGCGGAAAAGAAAAGGTTAGAAGTGTTCGAAATGTAGTGTCGACGAATGATGAGGGCACCGTGGATAGAGAAGGTTAGAAATGATGAGATATTACAAAGAATAGGAGAACACAGGACTCTATGGAAGTCAATAAGAAATAAGCGAGATAGGTTAGTAGGACAACTTCTCAGGCATGAAGGTCTAGTCAGAGACATATTAGAGGAATAAACGGGAGTTAGGAGGGATAGAGATAAACCTAGATTAGATTACTGTTCGCAAATAGTTAAGGATATGGATTGTTCTAGTGTTGCGGAAATGCGAAGATTAGCTCAGGATAGGAAAGAGTGAAGGTACGTGTCCAATAATAGTGATGATTAGACTTCTAAGTACATAAGTTGTATATTTTACTTTTACTGTAAAATCATCTAACGATAAGAAAAATAGTTTCCAATTTATTCCTGCATCGTGCATCGACGAGTTTGTATTGGTGTTTACAACGATTCTAGTACCGTTCTCTCTCATTTTCATCGTTATCAAGTTATGTAGTTTTATTGAAAGCAATATTTCCTGCTTTCTGAGACCGAGCAGAATTTACCTACCGAAGATTGCTCGTTTATTTTTGATGCTGCAACTGATAGAAACAGAAGTTACTGCAAAATTGCAATGTAAATTGGTTTAGTACAGAACACTGCTTGCTTTCCAATTTTATTTCTTGTTCTTCTTTCATTGGTATCTAAGTCAAAATCTCTTACAGGAACTGAGCGTTAATTTTCAAACTTAAGCAGATACATTAGCAATTTTACAAACATTATCTAACAAATCTTTCTGGTATATTATACTTTTCTTCTGCAATTGTAATACATATATGATCTTAATGTCTCTTTTTCATCGTCAATTAAAGCTGATGAAATAACTTCCTGTGCTTATTCCCATAACACCAAAATTTTTAGGGTAAACTACAAGTACAAGTAAAGGAAATAGAGAAAAAGGCGAGATAAGTTGGTAAGACGCCTTCTCAGCCATAAAGGGCTAGTCAGAGGCATATTAGAGGCAGAAACAGGAGTTAAAAGGAGTAGAGATAGACCTAGATTAGATTACTGTTCGCAAATAGTTAAGGATATGGAATGTTTTAGTTTTAGGGAAATGCAAAGATTATTTCAGGATAGGAAAGTGTGGAAGTGGGCGTCCAACTAGTCTTAGGATTGACGACTTTATGTTGGTGGCGTAATTTGCGCTGTGTAATCTTAACAAAAGTGAAACAATGAAACTTTGTAATTTATTTTTCTCTATCGAGTTTCCCTTCTGTACTATTCCTTACTTTAATTAACAAAGCTTAATTAACTAGTGTAAGTGGGCAGGTATGTGTATATTCACTTAGAGCTTGTTAATTAGATCCTTGCAAGTGTAGTTTTATTGCCCTAAGTTAAATACGGGTTTTACAAGAATTGCAGAACACTTAAGGTAGTTCAACAACAAAATTACCACATGGAATCCACATAAATAAACGGATTTTCGAGTTTTGGACGTTTCAACCACAAACTTGTGGCTTACTTACTAAACTCTTGATTGCTTACGTAATATACATAAAAATATAAACATGTTCGTAAAAATACATATGCCTGTATGTTAAAGATTCTTTTACAAATTATATCAGGGATAAATCCCTTGACACTACGTCAACTTTTGTAACGCACGATTTCGTATACATTGAAACAACATCAGACTCTGTTAAAACTTATCAAATACGAGACAGGGAAGTATCTATCGTTCCCAAGGGGCCTTCCAAGAAAATTTGCTCTTGTCAGTGTTAAGTCACTGTGTCGAAACCTGTTCCTAATTTGGTAGTTAAGTCACACTTTCACTAATTTCATTTACGTATCAATGTTTTTAAAATAGATAATCAAATCGTGCAGTTTTAACAATACACTTTTGTGCTTTGTTGTAATTAATTTTATGTTTTTTTTTAAACAAACAAAATTCTTAGCTAAACAAATTCTTGTGTTCTAATTATTGGAGAATGCAATAAAAATCATTTAAGAAATCTGTACTTGTCTTATAACTCAAATAAAATTATTTTGAATAATTAAATTATAACCATCGAAAGAATATTAGTCGTTTTGTTTTCCAATTTTGCAAACTTTACTCGTTAATTTTCCGATTTCTGCCTTCCTGACCCGCTTGCCGTTGATTGATGACAGTAGCAAAAGGGAAAGAAAGGGAGACCTATTGCAAAGCTGACTTCGTCTTCCAGTACTACTCATTTATTTTGTTCTACCCGCAACCCTTAGCTGATTCATTGTTCTAAATAAAGACCTTTCATCAAGGATTACTCATCTATTAAACGTTTCTTCTTTTTATTTTTCTGAGGTGCAATATGACCGCTTCAACAATAAAGTATTAAATTATTATTACAAAAATAGCTCAATACGTACAATTTAAATGCCAATGAAAATCTGAAACGGAGACATATTTATGATGTTAAGTTATTGTTTCTTTGCGAATTTCAGAGAACGCTGGAGAGAAAATCGTACAATATTTAACACTCCGAATCCTAGATTAATGAACGTATCACTTTTACGAGATAGCAAACATGGAGACAGAAGAGGGTCCAAAGCAAGTGCAAAAGGACCCAGCAGACACGCCAGTATGGGTTCTCTAAGATTAAATTCACCAAGTTTACAAGGTAAATTAGCATACAGCAACGATATTTAATAAATAATAATCACAGGTTAAGCTACATAAACGGTTGAAAAACAAAATACGGAGAAAGGAAGAAAGAAGGATGCATTGATTATAATATAATCTCAATTTTCGACAGATTCAGAATCCATAATCTTTCTTTTTCGTAAAGATTACTATACTTGCATTCACCGAAAGACAAGAATTTTAAAAAGCCTGCAATTTTTTGCCTTGCACATCTACTCATAATACTTTCACAGCTTATTCAAAATTGGATCATTCATTCACTATAGAAAACTACTTCGAAAATGTCACCATCATATCCTTAAAATCGTTACAAAAATATTTCCATCGTTAGAGCAAATGCCGCTGTTCTCGAGTAGGAAATGTTGAAGGAAACTGAAACGATATTTCACATTCTTTATGTTTATAGGAATCATTACTCAGTTATTAAGTTTCCCATCGTTTTTCGTTTAGATGGACTAGAAAAGATTCAATTACTTTTCAATGAAAGCCAAGGTATTATATTTCGTTGTTATATATCGACACGTTTTATCTAAATTAACATTTAGAAATGAAATAAATCATTATGGAGTATAAGATTTCCCAAACGCGGCGAGAAAAGAATAAGGCTTTGTAATATTTTAAGTGTCTACTTATATGAAAAGAAGATACCAAAAAGCAAATTCTATATTTAGATTGTTTAAAACAATTAAGTACCTAATATCCAATTATTTAATTTTTATTAATTAAATGAACTATCAATTAGTGTTTTTGTTTAGAAAAAATTAAGTTGTTAAAATACTTTTGGAAATAGGATTAAAAATAAGTTGTGCAAGGCAACGAAAATAAGAGAAAATTTTGTTTTTCAAAATTATAATTTATTTCTTTAGTAACTCTAATAAAAGTATAATCTGAAGCGAATGTAAAAGTTATATAATATTAAATGTAGGATTGAGAAGGAATTCCAAAACAGGTAGCAACATGTCCTTGAAGTCGACCACAAAGAGTCCTGTGGATGTAACGGCAAATCCCATCACCACTCCAACCCTGGAAAAGGTAACCGTGGAAATTCGTAATGCAAAAGCTTAACCATGGAAATCGATTTTACAAATGTGAAAATATTCACAAGATCACTGCGAATGGACGAAAACAGCGCTACATACATATATTAAATATACTCAATTATTTTCCAATAGTTAGAGCTTGTACACTCTTAACTCTTAACTATAATAATTAACAATGAAAAAGGTGATGCATGGGACCATTTAGCATTGTCCGACCATCACAATATTATCGCATAATTATTCGATATCATGTTTATTCAATAGCTTTTACGATAGTTACTTATGTAAAAATTATTAAAACAGAAACATCCTTTTCTACAGTTGCTATGTTATATAATTAAGCACCTGAAACTAATTATATGAATTGCACAAAATTAAAATTGTTGCTGTACTTATTGACCTCTTAAAGGTATTTAGGGTTTAGCTTTTTCGATTTTTCTCTAACTTTAAGAAGAAGAACTAATAAAAATTATGGACTGGATCGAACAGAAAGTAATGGGAAAACTTTTTGGTCTTTACAGTCCTCTAAAATACAAAATAATAATAAATACAAACCCCTAACTTTCTCAACGGTTACGTATTTACTTACTTAAAACTTGTTTAAATTATACTCTTCGATGATAAGGTCTAGCAAGTATAGTTTTGATAAATTTCATTTCCTACTGCAAACTTTGTATGTGAAATGTAATTATTCTAATTGATAGGTAAAAAATGTTTAATCGATATCTTACAATAGGAAGTAAGTGAATGCTTCGTTATTATACAAAATTACTATCGTACCTCATCGACTTCATCACATGCTCTATCTTCGTAAGTTAGCTTAGCTCCTTTTTACTGCAAACTATTTTACCTTGTAATGCCAATACTTGTAATAAAAATAAAATGTAGACAATTTGTTTATTTTATCATAAAACAAATTCCCTTTAAAATAAGAAAATAATAACCAACAAGTATAAGAAAAGTTTTGGATTAATGAATTGCAAAAATGAAAAAAGTAAGTTGCAATATTCTTCATTAACTTTATAAATTTAAATTTATTACAGCAATAATCGATAATGTGAACATAGGAAGACGGAAGTTCCGCATAATCCGACATCCTGACACTAGACTATTATGCTAGACCATCGTATGTCGTCAAAAAATTAACCTTAACTTATAGAAACGAATACACATTGACCTTAAATACTGATATATCGGTGTTGTTCTCGATGTTTGATACATCCCCATCGTATTAGAGGGGATGTATTATTCTTGTATTCACTTTAGATGGGTACTTTTTTTGTTCTCAGTGGGTAGAAGAGAGTGACGTCAACCTTACTGACCTGATAGTGAACGGTAAGACTGATAGGGTAAAAAGTCATATTGCAAAAAAATAAAACACCAAAAGTAGATGTGTTATTCTTGTATTCACTTTAGATGAGTAGGTACCTTCTTGGTTCCCAGTGGCTAGAAGAGAGTGTCGTCAACATTACTGACCTGATAGTAAACTGTAAGACTGATAGTGTAAAAAGCCATATTGCAAAAAAATAAAACACCAAAAGGAGATGTATTATTCTTGTATTCACTTTAGATGGGTACCTTCTTGGTTCCTAGTGGACAGAAAAGAGTGTCGTCGACATTACTGACCTCATAGTGAACTGTAAGACTGATAGGGTAAAAAGCCATATTGCAAAAAAATAAAACACCAAAAGGAGATGTATTATTCTTGTGTTCACTTTAGATGGGTACCTGTTTGATTTCCAGTGGGTAGAAGAGAGTGTCGTCGACATTACTGACCTGATAGTAAATTGTAAGACTGATAGGGTAAAAAGCCATATTGCAAAAAAAAAAACACCAAAAGGAAATGTATTATTCTTGCATTCCCTTTAGATGGGTACCTTTTTGGTTCCCAGTGGGCAGAAGAGTGTGACGTCGACATTACTGATCTGACAGTAAACTGTATGATTGAAAGGGTAAAAAGCCATAATGCAAAAAATGAAAACACCAAAATTAAGCTTTATAATTTTATTAAATAAACACCAAATTACAGCATATACATGTACAAGATAATATAAATTGTCAACCTATTAGACTGCAAATAAGTAGACGATAATATATAAATAATTACGTTACTAACTCTATTTCTTTCTTTACATGTTTGTAAGTTATACATAATTTTATTGTACAGCTTCAATTAAATCCGCTAAGTTGAATAAACACATCATTCAGAAATCTAATTCCATTCTTTCGATTTTTTCCTACAATTTGTTATATACGTAAATCAATTGAACAATTTAAATTCGATTATAAAAAAGTTCACATATCAATAAACTAAGCTTACAAATGGATAATAATGAAATTACAAAAATGTCATTTTGTCTAAATTAATTCATTGCTAATTATACAAACTTGTAATACTGGGTTTTTACAATTTCAAACACAAATGTGGTGATTGTAATTTGTTTTTTAGAAAGCAGGTAACATAATGACAGATCTTTCTAAGAAGGCACCTAAAATGATTTTCCTGAGTTTCACACTTACCTTTATTACGGCAATTTCTAATCAGAAATGTTTCCTTCAACTGCCTAAGCAATGATACCTAATCAAATAAAAGGTACATAAAAATGATACATGCTTATATGGGCCAACTTAGAAAAATCTACTCCTTTCTCGGTAAGATTCATTAAAATAAGAAAAATAAAAATTATTTTCTTTACATTTGTTCTTTCTCATATAAAAGGATACAAATCCATTACATTGATGCGGGCTTCTAGAAATTGAATAATGTTCTGACAATAATTTATGACAGGTCTATCTTGAGCAGAGGCATCTTCCAAACGCTTTATATCTTGCTTTAATGATTCATATATTGACTTTAACGAATTCTAAAAATAATTGGTATATACTCGACACAAGAATTGATTATAACAATATATGAGCACTTACATCTTTGCGGAGAAAGCTTTTATTTTTATTTTGGAGAAATCCAATTTCCACATAATTTTTCTCAGCTAAAGAAATGTGACCTAACTGAGTTAGAAATAAAACCCATGTTGTTGTTTGTGAGATTCTTTGGGCTTCCTTTTCTTTTTCCTAAAATTTTAATTTTTTATTTCTATAGTTTATTNCCAAAATTAGGCGACATACAAATAATTTCCTATATCAACATAGGAAGCAAAGAGGGTAATGCGTAGATGGCACCTTCGCTTGGAGGGGGAATAAGATGTGCATTCGGAATGAAGATCTTGTGGAGCACTAAACAAGTGTTTGTAGGTAAGAGCGTAGTAGAAAATTTCCTTCCAAGACCTGTTTAGTGTTCTACAAGGTCATCCCACACTACCACCATCTTCGAGCGAGGGACCCATCATTTGCCAACTATCCGAAACGGATAAAAAACTCATTTATGTTATATTATACATTAACTGCACCATTAAAATAATAATAAATTGTCTGGCACCTTTCAATTTTTCACGTCCAAAGCAACGCCACTTCTCTTCAAACCCTGAACCTCCACTTCACATTCTTAAATAATATTTATAATGGAGCAAACCACCTTCTATACATTTATTCAAATGAAAATTGCAAACAAATAGGCAAGATAATAAAACATCAATCATAAATATTTACAAATAACTTTTGGAAGGGCCCCAATTACGTCTTATAAAGTCAAATGTTTATTTTACATTAACAACCAGCTATTTAAAAATCTGCAGAATTTATATCAAGATGAATCGTTAACAAATACTGAGAGATAATGATGATTATGTTTCTTTATGCTAACAAAATGGTCAATACACTTTCCCATACATGAATCACGAGTAAAAATAAACAGTACAAAACGTCGAACAATACAATACAAAGAATTTGCTGATTTGATTGAAGATAATTATATACATATTGTACAAAAAATAAAAAAATTAATGATATAACATCAAACGTCGTTTGGGAAACGATTCATCTTAATACTGCATTCTCGAATTTGTTTAGCAAACCCTTCTCGACTTAATAACGTAGATATGAATAGAATAGGGAGCAACCTGTATGTGTTATACCTCACGGCCAGTCTTTCACACTAACAATCAGTCTCTCGCACTAACCGTAAGTTATTTTTGTTTGATTTGATAATTCTTAGAAATAATTGTCATATATACAATGAGGAACTAAATATTGGGCGATAAGAACCGCGTTATTCAGGATGATTGTAGAATATGTGAGAACTGTATGCAGCCTCTGTTCCAAAGCGTTTTCTACAGAACGGGCATGGATATTTCGACCCAGTGCACTGGTGTTTTTTATGAAAATACAAATTAGACTTATTCGCGAATGGTTTTGAACAACTTGAACACCGGTAGCAACGTCCATCGTTGTCTTGTGACGAATTATTCGGTGTCGAATTTCCCATCGTCATGGCATTCCTAAAAAAACCACTACCCCCTTGCATGTAATACTGCTCATTATCATTACTATTACTCCTGCTCATGGTCTTGATCGTGATGTTGGGATTGCTCTGAACGAGACGTATTATGTCGGGATCAACGTTAGTTTTGTGGTTTGCATTAGGTATTGGGGTGATGCTGACGCTTCCTATGGAACTGGGGATGTTCATATTTTCTGCTTCACCCTCATGGATTTCAACAATGGGTTCTGTAGGTTCTTGCTTGATGCGAACGTTATTTACGTATTTTGTATACGTGGGTATGTTGTTCTGTTCAACCATATTGATCACTTTTTTAGCAACATTTTCTTGTCTGTTTCTACTTATCGTGATGCTGTGGTCACTTAATTTCTTAAGACCATAGTCGTTCTTGTGAATTCGCATGTGACTATTTCGCGAATATTTTGTGGGGAAGCAAGAGCTGCACAAACTGCATTCGTAACCCCTCTCGGTTGGTAGGGTGTTGTTCATAACGGCAGTTTTCGGTCGCAAGGCCTCGTCCACTTCGCTGCCATCCACATAAGGACCTGCTTCTTTTACACAATGACGTATGGGACGACCTGAAGGAGAATACGATTCTGTATCTGATTTGCTTCCTTCGGCACTAAACCTCGGAGATATATGTGAAGAGTTTCTGTTGTAATAACGGGCATTATTGGCCTCAGTAACTGTTGCCATGCCTGTACCGTTACAGCTGACGACATGAACATTGAATTCGTCAAGCTTGAAGAAGACCTGATAACACTTCCTGCAAAAGTATGCCTGGTTTTGGGGCTTGTATGGATCTACTGAAGAAGATTTTTCAGAATATGCAATGTTTGAATTCGTTTCTTTTTTCATTTTCTGAGAATCCTGCTCTATTTCCTTAAACATTGCTTTAATTTTGTGGGGAGTAATTTTAGGAATAGGTTTTGAAGGAATATAGGCCGGTTTGGCTTTCAATCTGCTTTGATTTATTACTTTAGGAGGTAAATGAGCCTTTCTAGAAGCAAATATCTTGTCGGTTCTTTTATCCCCATTTAGTATATGATTTTTAATATGATCATCAAACTCTGCTCTTTGCTTGTTGAACCGTAAACCACAAAAACGGCATGTGTAGTGGCAACCAGAAGAAAAGTAATGGGACTCGATTGCCCAATTGTCTTTGAATGTATATCGACAGAGAGAACAAAATTTTCTTTTTACTCCATTAACAGTGACAGATTTGAACATCGTTCTTCTTAAGTCTTTAGGAATTTCAGATAAAGGGGTACCATTGACCATAGCTATAGTGTCAATAAGTACAACTTCACCTTTCGTCGAACCGTCTGACGACTTCTCCACTGGTACAAGAAGGCCCTGATCTTCTTCATCTATAATTTCTTCGATAGGTTTCTCTACGTTTATGTCCCCATTACGTATCAATTCATCTCGAACATTTTCATCTTCATAATTGTGATCGTTTTCAAAGTCTACAACGTCGGGCTCTTCAGTCTCATCAGTTTTGTTAATGTTTTTCAACCACACGTTATGAACCCTTTTGTGAAAACCATTGGAAATAGTAAAGTTTGGAGAGTCAACTTTTTCTTTTTCAACAACATACAAATGTTGTAGTTCATGCTCAGCTACCATTTTCAGGTTTTTGAATACCATGTTGCAGTGTCGACATGTGCTTTCTTTGTCAAAATCTTCAAATACTTCCCATTCTTGTAATGATGACAAAGTGCATGTGGTATAATTTTGATACTCGTAATCTGGGATATTTGTTTTATTAAAATAATTTAAAATGCAGTTTAACAATGACAACGGATTGTAGATTACTGGATCTACTTCTTTTTCGATTTCGCGAAGAGGAGAGTAACCGTATTTTTTTCTTAAACGTTCCATACATGATTTAGGCCCTATTAATTTTCGCCTTTTAATTGCAGGTTCTGTAGAAACATGTTTATTGTGTACTACAGACATATCAGTAGCAGGAGAATCACACAATTCCATATCACTGTGAGATTCAGAGTTGGTACTGTTTGCTTTTGTGTGATAGAAACTGTCCTGAGAACTTTCATCTTCAAGATTACCATTAATTACATTTTCATTACAGTTTGTCAGATTAGTGGCCACTTTAATACTGCATACAGCTTGTTGCTGGCGCTTCTCTTCCATCTGTATTTGTGTAAGAGATTCTTTGATGGCATTTTGAAGTTCAGCACAAAGCTCAGACTCAGACTGTTGATTATCAGACTCATCAAAGTGTTGAGAGTCTGTAAGGCCATTTTTTCTGGTTGAACAAGTACTCTGCAGATAATTTTGTAAATTAGACTTATGAAAGTAGGTAAATAGGTTAGGATATATTTATTAAAAAACCACCAATAATGTTACTGTAGCATGTTAATATATAAATAGTTCAGTAAAATATACTGCAGGTGTCTTAAATTATATATTTACTTACATTGCTTATGGTGTTGAGAAAAAGTTTTTCGTTTTCATTAATGTCCACTTTAGATTCTAATTTCCCCTTTTGTTCATTAAAATAAGCAAGACATTTCTTCTTAAATTCACAAAAATTTTTCAAATTTGAACAACAAAGTTCACAAACTTGTTTTGAAAGAGGATCTGTTCTGTAGATCTACAAAAGCCACAACAAATTAACACGTCAATAATAAGTAATACATCAACAATTACCAAAATTGGAAGGAAATCTTTAATTAGTTGAACTAATTGTACACCCTCTTCAGTCTTTTCGAAAATATTGTGAGTGTCCGAGAAATTACAAGCTTTCCCACACAGTCTACAATCGTTTTCTCCATAACCATTAGATATACTCATGATTGGATCAAGTTGTAAATGGAGCACAAATTAGTAATAAAGCATGTAACGCACACACATATTAATAATTGTGTCATTCGAACGCAAACACGAAAATTTATAAGCCGATAACACAATTTATTCTAGCAGACCCATGTTTAGCATTATTTAAAAGCAGCCATATTTTAAAACATTTCAACTCTCCCATGAGAGAGGACGCCACCATGTTCTTGCCAAGTTTAATTTTGGTTAACTAGCAAGCAACCACAACTGGATATACCAAATAAGCCGGTAACTACCAAATATGTCTGCGATATTTCTTGTTTTGTCGCTAAAAATTTTACGAAAAATAACTAGTTTGCACTCAAAAAAAAGAAAAATATAGTTTTCAAAATTATATCTTTGAAAATAAGCGTTTCAATTATTTGCAGAAAAGAGCACCTTATTCAATAAATTTTTTATTGGCTGCCTAATTTAAATAAATAATGGAATCTTGCCGATTATTTATTTAAAAATGTCGATTTATTTAAATCTAAATAGATTTCCATTGATTAACTTCGAACGTTTTCGTCTGATTACATTTTTTGAGAAAAGTAACTTTTCAAAACATTATGTACTATAACAAAAGTTTTTTGAACATTCCACAATAATAATTATTTCCAAATTTTGTCATTTTCGCTTTGTTATTATTGTAATAGAATATACGTGAATCCTTTATCTCTTTATTTGTGAGGGTTTCCAACATACAGACCTGGTTTCTTGTTTCTTCCAAATATCTGCTTGAAGAAACTTCCTTCTACAAAAAACCTTACCATTTCTACCAAAAATCAATGTAGACACCCATCTAGTTATCTGTGAGGATCAGAAGAAGGCACATCTGCCGCTTGATGATCTCCTCCTTTTGGAACTCCCTCCCTTGTTGGTTCCCACTGTTTCCTACCCTACAGAAAAGCCGTTAGGGAGGAAGCAGGGGGAAACCTTACGGAGCTTCTGCTCAAGGCAAAGCACGTCGATCGCATTCTTCTGTACACTTGGATATACGAGCAGAAATGTCTGCTTCCTTTCAAAAACTTCAGCAATCGTTCGATATCAATGGAACAACTTCAGGAGCAGCTCATGCGTAAAATTGCTGAGATTGTTTGATGTATAAATTGTTCTTGTCCCCGCTGGACTTCCACCAAAATCAATTTTACGTTTCCTGTTCGAACTATGACTAACAGAAAAGCTTAACATTATCCACTATGGTTTATACAAAAGAGTTTTAATATATTAAACGTTTCCATTTTGAAATAATTCATTTAAGAATAAATCTTATTATTACTATCTATTAATTGGTATAAATAGTGAGCAAAATTTAGTCCTCTCTTTGCCATCATTAAAATTGTATAAAAAAAGATACCTATTTCCATTTAAACGAAAGGAGTATTATACGATTTGAAGAATACAACAAATTAATGAAGAATGTTGAAGCAACATTATTTCTCTAGAATTCAGTAAATTAGATGTTTTATGGTTTGCCTTTTAATTTTCTAATAACTAACAATTAAAGTGTAAACTAAAAAATTGACCCAATGTAGTATGTTATCTACAAAAGTAAACCAAAATCCGCTGCTTATGGTAAAAATATACTTCAGTTGGCTAATTACTCTGATTGTTTGTATTAATGATTGAGATTCGGATGAGTAACGATTTCCGTTTTAATTTAGTATGAAAATACAGTAAGTTATTGTTTTAAGTTCTTCTGAAAAGTACAGAAATTGATCTTATTCCCATACAGTTGCAGAGTAAAAATGGAAGGTGTCTGAGAAACAATAAGGATAACTTTTATCGAATTTGTATATTTATAGAAGATAACACAATATAGTTTTTATTAGCATTATTTTTATTTTACATATAAACAGGTCTCAACAATAATTGCATTCAAAATCCATCAGTTTCCAGTATCACCATATATCAATCTGAAAAGAGTATAATAAGATTAATTAAATCAAAAATAGGAAGGTGATGATGCACTCATGTTGTTTTTGGATGGAATGATGATGGAAATATTTATGAATTGTAGATTGTAACAACGAACACTTTCGGTTTCTAATAAGACAAAGCACATGTTTCATTCAAATTTAGATCACCATCGCAGCAAAATTGTCATAGAATTAAAAAATAATACAAAATATTTTACTTTAAGTGCATTTTACGCTGTGTACCTACTGCATATACTTCACAAATTTATTAGGTACCTAGTATTTAATTTTTCATTTAGAACGAAAAATTTTCTCCTAAAACATTTCTGGAAACGCTCCGTTGTCCAGTATTTTCATATTTTGTTCATGTTGTTCCATCTTTTGATATAAAAAGCACACTGACGCTAAAAAGATCGTCTAATAACTACACCATTGAGAGTAACACATTAACAACCAATTAATCGGTTAATTAATGAATAAATATACATATACAATTAGTCTGGTTTGAGCATTGTCAGGAATTGATACTAGTTGAACACTCAAAAAATCGTTTGGCCTAACATTTTTATCGTATTTTGGATAGCATCACTATTTTCCTAAGAGAAAATTTAATACTTTTCATAATAATGTAATTAATATTTGTTGTGGAACATTAGGAAAAAAGGCAAAAATGAAAACAACTACTAGAAAAAGTGGCATCATCAGAAAAGCCTCCAGGAGTCATTTTTCGTTCCAAATTAGGTGTACACTTGATCCCTGAAGTGAAGACATGCAGTTAATTAACACTCAGTATATACAACATACCAAAAGGTGTAAAAAGCGTGGAATGAATTTTGTAACACAAACTATTGACTACTTAACGCATCTGTATGCAGATAGGATTGCATTCAAAGATATACATATTTATTAGCAGTAAAAAACGAACTGTTTCAGGGCGATACGCTTTTAGAATCGTGAATGCCTATTTGTTCAAAGAACCGTTTGCTGATAAATTTATTTTAAACTATAAGAAGGTATTCTGTAAATGGTACTAATGGGCCCGTCCACGTTTTTCACGCAATTTTGGTTTAAATCTTATTCTTTCTTTTAGTTATCATTTTACTCATAATAAAAAAATAACACTATGCCTTGTATTTTTCAATTTTTTTTTGCAAAAATTGTGTTTGATTAGTAAATAACACTGTAGGAAGAAACAATGTTAAACTCTTCCTTAATATTAGTAACGACACTTAGACTATTAACCTTCATTCAATAAACGAATTTGCTACTCGAACTTAGCGCATTAATTGATAATAAATGTGTACATAATTGTTTAAACAAATTCTAGCATTATTTTGCTTCCGTCTTTCAATCATTCAGTAACTCCTATTTTTAGATAGTTTACGGTCAGAGAATCAAGCGAATACATTAATTTTCGTTTACTGTTGGTTCTATTTTGCAATAAAACTCTAAATAAACACTCCATTAAATCATCTATCACATCAAATAAAATTTACAAAATAATGATGACAGCGAGTTTAACATCATTTTTCATTATAGGTACTCATCATAAATGTACATAAAACTAATCAGTCAAAAGCAATTGAACTTTATATGTACAAAAATAATTGTTTTTGTAAGTGCAACTAATAATATAAATATAAGAGTATAGTGAATTAAATACTACTACGAAACTTTAGCTTACAATTACAAACGCAATAAGACCAAAAAGAGGCGACATACAAATAATTTCCTATATCAACATAGGAAGCAAAGAGGGTAATGCGTAGATGGCACCTTCGCTTGGAGGGGGAATAAGATGTGCATTCGGAATGAAGATCTTGTGGAGCACTAAACAAGTGTTTGTAGGTAAGAGCGTAGTAGAAAATTTCCTTCCAAGACCTGTTTAGTGTTCTACAAGGTCATCCCACACTACCACCATCTTCGAGCGAGGGACCCATCATTTGCCAACTATCCGAAACGGATAAAAAACTCATTTATGTTATATTATACATTAACTGCACCATTAAAATAATAATAAATTGTCTGGCACCTTTCAATTTTTCACGTCCAAAGCAACGCCACTTCTCTTCAAACCCTGAACCTCCACTTCACATTCTTAAATAATATTTATAATGGAGCAAACCACCTTCTATACATTNGAATTCAACACTATTCGATCATCGTCATTAAAAAAGCAATTAATTACTTACCGTGGTAATAAAAAAGTACCTATTTAATTATATGATTTATTTAAATCTACGAAAAAACGAAATTGTAGTTGAAAATTTTGTTTCACATTGAGAACAAAAGGTATAAATTAAGGTAAACCTAGTTTTTCTATTAGGAAATGTTGTTGGGTCAATTTTTTAAATATTGTATGTCATTAAAAAATAATAAAACTGCCGTTCAAGGCGTACCTTGGAACTACATCCTCTTCATAGGGATCAGAATCAATTTTCCCTTCAAAGGTTCCACTGATTATTTCTCTTCTATTTCTTAGAATAGGATCTAACGAATTAACGTCGATATAGAAAGTTGGAGACTTCTGCCCATTGTGGATTTTGTAAAATGATCTTGGAACATATTCTCCCACGTCTGTAGAATCAATATCTAGATTAGCTGATTTATTCGAAAAATAATTATAATATGACTTTTGGTGGCTGATTTTAATAAATGCAGAAAATCTGTATTTTAAGAAAATATTACATTAGTTTTATTAATTTAAACAGTTCTTTAATGTAATTTTGAAATGTGTTACATTCTTTAGCGAAGAAAAGGCCTATTTTTCCTTTGCTGAATTGCAGAACAACTTGATTAGGATTAAATATTTATTTACGAGTTAATAATAAGTAATTTTGCAAAACTTTTACCCTTTCCAAAAAAAGTTCATTAGATAGTAAGGTTTTTGCATATTTTTCCACTATTTCTTTAATAATTCCTTACTAATGTTCGTAGTTTAAATAAAAAAAAAATCTTTTTTTATGCGATAAACTAGTGAAAACAGTAATTACGTTCAAATTGAAATTTTCATAATAATGGTAAGTAAATAAATAAAGAATATCAAATAAGTACCTACTAATTGTATGATGTTAGATCATATCTATTCTTAAAATTTTCTCGGTAACTGGAAAAACCAATGCAATTACATTGATTTAAATCTCATTGTTTACATAACAAAATAAAATTAACAAAAAGTTAAGTGGCTGGTAGGTACTTATATAAGTCTTTAAATTTTTAAATATAATTAAAAATGTAAGTAATAATTTTCTAAATACTTACAAAAACTGAAAGCACAGTTAATTGCACAAAGCAATATTACACATTTCAGCATCATTTTCAAATAATTATTGTGCGGAGACAAAACGCGGTAAAAGTGATAGCTACTAAGCGAGTGCTTAACTGCTGCGAAATGATCTATGAAGATGTTAAGTAAATAACAAAATAACAGACACGAACTTTTATTAGTCTTTCTAGAATACATAGGTGGGCAAAAACACCTGATACTTAGCAATGATAGCGGATCTTGGAAAGTATCGGATAGTTGCAGGTATTCTTGTTTAAATATTTTTTTATCCGTTACATGCATTCACGAACAAGTGACATAATACGGTACTAGAAGAAATCATTTAAATTCGAATGATGTACGAAACGTTAGTCACTTAGTGGTGCTAACTAGCTTGGTAAATATGGTAAAAATTATAGGAGATCGTCGTGAAACGGTAATTCTAGACGACAAGAAAAAGACGTTAAATTTTGCTACTAAATATTATAAAATTAAGTGATTTTAAATCAATCAATACAGATACTAAGGGTATTATGGTAACATTACTATTAGAGACAAAAGTTATTTAAAAAGTTTAGGGCATTTTGAGAATCCTTTCACAATTATGTAAAAGAAACCTATATAGACCAGATATGCAATTCTTTGAGAAAATTGTGAATACACAAATTTTTACCTACTTTTAGATGTGTTTCCAAAAAAAATTATGTAACATAAAACCAAGACTAATAATATTTAGTTTAGTAAGGAATATCCATATACAAAATTATTAAATATACAAATTATAATAACTTTCATTATCACAATTTTCATGTTACATAAGATTTAAATGGTTATATCTACGACAACAGGGATATAAATTTAACACTCTGTATGTTAAAAATCCGACGTCAGTACGTGCTGCCCTCTTCAACTTTAAGTGGGAAACATTAGAAAGATTTATTGTGTTTGCTAAATGAAGAAATGGCTTAAAGACTAACAGTTTTCATTTAATTTAACCTTAACCAAAGATTTTAAATGAATTTGGAGCAATAACATTAAGTTAGTCTATTGATTGTGTGAACCTGTTATTTAATTTTATTTAAAATTGAAGTTGAATTACGTGATATTAAGTCGTTAAGGGATGCTCAACACTGTATTAAGAATTCTTAAATCAAGATGAAAATCCAGGTTCGATTAGCTACGCAACGTGTGGACCCCTCTGTAGCTATAAATTACCGATCACCCAAAATATTTACGCCAGGCGAAGTGATAACAGTCCAGGATGAATTTATGAGGTATTTTGTATTGTGGTATTGAAGTTGTTATTACTTAAAGATGTTTTTTAAGGGGGCATGGTACTTATGAAGAAGATGGTTACTTAAAGTCTTCTGTAGCAGGTGTTAAACAGCAAGTAAATAAACTGATATCCGTTCGTCCTCTGAAAAGTCGATATAATGGTGAAATTGGCGATGTAGTTGTAGGTCGTATTACAGAAGTTCAACAAAAAAGATGGAAAGTTGATACAAACTCACGATTAGATTCTGTTCTTCTGCTTTCTTCTGTTAATTTACCAGGAGGAGAACTGGTTGGTAAAGTAAAGTATTAATAAGAACTAAGATAAGAATTTTCTGTTTTACTGTGTAGAGAAGAAGGTGTGCAGAAGATGAACATATGATGAGAGAATATCTTCAAGAAGGTGATCTTATAAGTGCAGAAGTTCAAAATGTGCATTCTGATGGTTCCCTTTCTTTACATACAAGAAGCTTAAAATATGGAAAGGTTTTTATAGACTATTAAGTTATTTCTTAGATAGACTAGTAACTTTATCTTTGCAGCTATCACAAGGTGTTTTAGTGAAAGTATTTCCATCTCTAATAAAAAGAAGCAAAACTCATTTTCATAATCTACCTGTAGGTATTAGTATTATCTTAGGTAATAATGGCTTCATTTGGATATGTCCCCCAATAAATAATGAGGAAGATAATGTTGGTGGTTTTGTACAAAATTTGGAAGAGGTGTGTAATAATAGATAAAGCTACAATTGAAAAATGAAAAGCAGACAAATTCATTGCCAAAAATGTTTAATAAAATGGTCTTTGTAGGTTATTCCTCGTACAGAAAGGGAAACAATAGGAAGATTAAGAAATTGTATTTTAGCTTTGGCTCAAAGCAAAATGCTGCTGTATGATACAAGCATTTTATATGCATTTGAGGAGTCTTTGAAATACTCGGTTTCTGAACTTCTTATTCCTGAGTCAATGGTTGATGTTGCCATGTCCACACAACATAGAATAAATATGTTAGAGAATGATTAAGAACATGCTTTTTTGTATTTCTTCTGTTGCAGTTAATAAAAACACTGCTTTATATAAAATACTTTTTATTATTACTTTTGTTTACTACAGAGAGCACAATGGGTACAAAAAAGTATAAATATCTAGCTAGCTATTAATAGTTTTTGGTATGTACAGAAATAAATAAGAATAATTTAAAACTCGTCAGTAATTATATGATAAGATTTTTTCTCATCATTACAGGTTGCTCCTAACATAGCTTTTCTCGTAGCATTTTTACTAATTTTAAATAAGATTCGCATTTGTTATTAATTAGTATCTATTAGGGAATTGGTATGTTAATTATTCACTTATTTTTTTCTTGACGCAATATTAGGATCAACCCTAAAGACTAAAAATGACAAAAACATTATTCAGTCTTGTAATGATGAAAAATGATCCAGAAAGATAGATCTCGAAGCAATTCCCACCACCAGAGGCTGCCACCATCCCGAAAAAAATAAATCAGTACGTAAAAGTCGAAAGCACATTTGATTGATGTATTTAACTTTCCCCTGGGGTAAACAGCTTCGCGTAAACACGGCAGTTTTCCTCAGAAAAACCAGACAATCAAAAGTGCATTTAAAGGATTCCGTTAATTAATTAATTAATTATCGTTCTTAATATAGAACAAGTTTACTTCTAATCACATTGAAGTCTTTTCATAATTTCAAGCGACGTGTTTCCCTGTGTTCAGCCATTTCTTGGTATAATAGCAGAATATAGTGCTGAAGTAAAGCAAAACCATTAAGGCACATGTTACACCTAACGCTAGAACCGATGTTTTTGTTGGACAAGGTTCAATGATGGTCACAGTTTTATCTGTAATTACAAAATATATCAATCATTTATTATTTATAGTGCAGAAAGTGTATTAGTCAGTCGGCTTTCTTTTTTATGGTCCCGTGTACAATTACAAAAAATTAACAAACAGGAATTCATAGAAATAACCTGATTAAAGCACATTTAACTTTTAATTAGGTAGTAATTTGCTGATTAGGGTGTAAGAGATAGAAAATTGATTTGAAGTCATATCTCATATCAAATGTTTCCAAATCGATCAAAATAATGCTTTCTTTGGTTTATAATTGATAATAATCAATTTAATGTATACAATTGGACGCCAACGTTGTATAGTTGATATTTTTTGGATGTTATCAATGCAGCCGTTAATTTTCTTCATTCCTTCATGCATCTCTTTAAGCTCTCAGTTTAAGTACCTTAAATGCCTTCAATCTTTGGGTCTTTGAAACCATTGTTTACATTCAATTAATTATCAAAGACGGCATTGTTTTGATCAATTTGGTATCATATCTGAAGTGGGATATCATTAAAAGCCAGTGAGTTAATTGACTATTTAATTATATGTACCAACCTCTTCAATTTACTCATTATAAGTATATATATGTGTAGAAGGGTTTTAAAGAATTGAAGAAAAATTAATTTGAGTTTTGAATAAGAAACCGTTTTGGAAAACTGAGAACATCATGGTACTAATAATTACCTCCAAATTCGGCACTTGCTAGATCACTCTTGAGGAAATCGGCTTGTTTCTCATCACCAAAGTCCAACACTAGAATTTCCTGACTTAAAGTCATATCTTCGTCTTTTTCATCTTCAGTTCCATTGGATATGGATCTTTTCTTTCTTCCCCATGATTCTACCGAGTCTCTGCCCCATTCACAAACCGCCTAAACATAAATAAACATACATTTCATATATAAATAAATTTCAATTTCTTTTTTTCTAAATGTTCCGTTAACTAACTTCAATATTTTAATTCCCAAATACTTTTGTACTTACTGGTTCACAAGGTCCAAGACAATACTTGACATTGCACTGGAATATGACACCGTAAGATTCAGTGAATCTGAAGGCTTCGTAGATTGACTGCAATGCATTTCCATCGGGAGAAAATCCTGGGAAGATGGTAGGATCAAGTGGGCATCCTTCGTCATCGATAATTTGGAATGTACTCTTTGAGTCTTTAGCCATAGCAACACAGCTTCGTGCAAAGATGCCATATGGTGCTAATTAAAAAAATAATTTGTAAATAGAAACAATTTTTTGTTGTTGAAAAACTGAATGCTTACTATCATCGGGAATCTCAATTCGGAAAGTGAGTTTATCTCCAATACGTACAGTTTCAACTTCCCTGTTGCGACTATCGAGAATGCGGATTCTTGGTGGGGGTGCCTCAGGAGCAGAAGTGATACTTATCATTTCTGGATCTCTGGAAATTAAAATTATTGTAATTACCAAATCAAAGAATCCTAGGCAATCCGTAAGAAATATCTTTGGGAGTTAGAAATAGTTCCAGTTACCTGATTGGCATCATTCCAAACGTGATGTTTTTGGAAGACATGTCATATGTACATTTAATCTTGTAAATTTTGTCTGCTTTAGTCATGACGACACTATGGTGTTGGAGGACAACTGTATTACTGTAAACTCCAGTCTAAATGAAATAAAAACTTATTATTGCATATATAGGTATCACTTATGTAAAATAAACTAGTTTTTGTTTCTACTTACAACTGATTGCGTATTACAGTCTTGTCCACTCATTGTAAGGTCCAGTCGGAACAGGTCACTATTGATCACGTCCACGTTGCAAGTTTCAGACCTTCCCAGTGCGTAAATTCTACCATTGAAGGGCTTGTTTGTACGAACTTGGACAGCAATTCTGGTGTCCTTGCAATTGACTGAAACTAATACAAACAAAATTCACAAAAATGATTAAAATAATTAAATGTCTTATTTACCATCGTAGCATGTTCCAGTTTTATCACAGTTTAAGTCACTTCTTGTTAAGTTTAGTAAAGGATCTTCAGTAGCTTCAAATACAACTGGCAAGCTATTTTCGGACGGAGAACTTCCTGCACTAGGCTCTGAAAACAGAAATAAATTTATTGACTACACAAGGAAAATTGCGTTAATTGGTGATCATTTCCGAATTATGATAAACTTAACATTGTTTTTCTGATTGAGCATATTAACTTGATAAAAAAGTATTAAGGATTACTCAAGAATTCTAAAAAGTATACCAAAAATATAAAAACCAATTCCACTTCTACTTCTGAGTACACCATTATGAGATTGGTACTTTCCATTTGGACGCTCAAAGAATTTATATTTATTATCGTATAAACTCAAAGTCAAACATTAAGTTTTATTAACAGTTGAACAGTGACAAGCGTCGGTTATTCTGATTAAAATACCGAACTATATATACTAATAACGGATTACTCAGTCGTTTCTTTACTGCTTTAGATTCAGTTTTCACCAAAATTTAATTTATAAAAAAAGAGGTAAAAATAGAAGTGATTAAGATATGTGGACAGCAAATTCATTTTTGAGTAAAAAGTTTACTTACTTTCACAAATGTTTTCGTAATAAGTTCCAATTCTTTCTCCATTATCAATTAGCGGTCTTTCGGCATTAAGGAAGGTGCTCGGTCCATCAGGAAGTGTCTTGTGGTCCAAGTGGAAGAGTTGACAATTGTATTGTGCACCAATTGGTGGACCCCGATATAAAAATGATCGGCAAAGGAATTCATTTTCTATTTCACAGGCTAATTTACATGCTGCCTCGCTGTTCACTTGAAGTTCTTTGTCGGTGTAATAGTGAAGACCTAACAAGCAGAAGTTTATCATAATTTATATAACATTACCGTTTACATAAATTGGGAATTAGTACCAGACATATAGTGTTTCATATAAGGCTAATATATGCACTAGTATCTACACATATTATAATAATAACTGTCAAATTCTTGAGCAGATGATAAGGGTAGGATAATTACTTCGAACATCGAGCTTACTTTGTTATATCGCATCATCTGCATGATGAACATAATTATATCTTTGTAAGTAAACTAACGATGCCTACTGCGCGATTATATTAGGTATGATGCCCATACAGAAGGATGAAAAGACTAGAATTAAATAGATTCAATAGCTCGTGAAGATCTTGAAACAAGATTAAAATGGAACAGACATTAAAAGTAGTCTTGATCGATACCATCTGATTTATAAGATAATCATATGGCGTATAATAATCTGCGATCAATTAAATATATTATCTACAATTATTTTTGCAATTTTACTTAAAATTGATACCTACCTACTTTAGCTGCAATAATTTGAATGCAATTTTTGAAATTACTTATCCGTTTTTACGAATGTACTTATGTATTAAAATTTTAGAAATAAAGTTTAGGTCATTTTGCGTTGGGCAGAAAATATTAAAATGGTGATTTATATAATTATAAAGTTATCAGTTAATTATGTAGATTTATCTACAGTCAGCTTCAATATTTGCACTTTTAGTATTGTCTGTACCTATAATAAAATAGTAGTAAACGTTTTGAAATGTGTATCATACATCTTTGAATTATATGGCTAAAATCTTCAATTTTCGTGGTAATTAAGTATGTTAATTAAGTAATTATAAATAAAAGCAGTCACAATTCTCTTCACAAAGGATTGATAATGAGAAGAGAACAGTTCTTTCGCTTGTTTCGCAATTATCTATTGAGGAATAGTCTGCTCGAAATTATCCAGTTAATTCTTTGATCAACTTCCGTGAAATAAACTTCTAAATTTACTTTGATCTGTTATTGCACAAAGCTTAGTTGCATAAGTCAGTAAAAAGTTCTTTAGGTCTTAATTAAACTTCAATGTCCGTTAGGATTAAAAAAAAACATTTAAAACGTATGGATTATAAGAAGCTCAGAAGAATTTTTTTGTAATCAAAAAGGTTCGGATAAATTCTTGGCATTTTCAATGAGAATAAAATGGTTTATTTTTCAATGGTGTCAAGTGTTAGGGTTTCGTTAACATAAAAGTAGATTGAAAGCTCCATTTCTTCATTGCGTAAGATTGTTTTAGCAGTGAATATTTTTTAGGAATGAATTTGGTGGCTAAACGATATTCTAAACCATCAGGACATTAATGAAAGCTCCAGAATTGGTTTCTAAGGATTTAACTTTTTCTGCACGTTTAATTTATTTATTTAGGTAAAGATAAGCATTAGTTTAAGTTGTAATGTTCCCAATCGTTTAGTTTTTTGTAGAAGAAAAGCCATAACTGATTGCCATTGCCAGTCACGAATAAAGGTCAAGAAGAGTTCGGAGAAGTTTACTATGCACCGCTTAGTCATAGTTAATAACATAATAAATTATCGCAAATGACTTAACAATAACAGTACGGTAAAAAGTATTACCTAATTTGAAAAGTAATGGGAAAATTTTCGCGCGCCGTTAACAGCGTGTTAACCAGAGGCGTTATTTTAAGTGGTTTCGTGAATAGCGCCATTTGTTTACGATCTAATGTTCTAAAAGTAATTCAGTAACTGCTTAAAATACATCGATAAATCATATCTAAAATCAGATCTGCTTAATATGGAATTAAGCAGAAGCTGAAGGGGTTGTTCTTTTATGTACCTAATTAACTTCTCGAACTGTCTAAGAAACGTATACAGTTATATATTATATTTAATATTCTCCAAAACATTTAACAGTTAAAAGAGCTGGGATCTAAACGACCAAGGTACCTACTAATCGAATTATGTTCTTTAATATTGATAGAGTTTATAGCGTGGCAAGTTTTAATAATTAATCAATAAATTACGTTTACACAATAAATATAAAACTTGCCAAGTTCAATGTCAAAACCAATAATTGGATTATATCTTGTTTGGAACTTGGCACCTAATCAAATTTCAACTCTTATCGACAACCCCAAACGTCGTTTGTACAGAAGTTGGCATTTAATTTGCGACAAATTCGACATTTTATGATCAAATATAATGAAAAGAGAAGTTTTTGGTAGCAATAGTCTTTAGATCGTTGATATAGTTAGCCATCACGAACCTGAATGCCGATAATTTCGAATTAAAATGCAGGTAGATGTAAAAAACTTTATTTTTACTTCGTAACTCGAAACGTAATTCGACCTGACTGTTAAGTATGGTAAGCAGAAGGTCCCATAATGGGATAATAAGTGGGTTGTTTGAAGAGAGGTGTGCATAAAAGTGCAATAAGTATTCTACCTGCATACTGTGCAACTTTGTCGTCGGCGACACCGATTCTTGGCGTTTGGTATACACGGCCTCCTTTGCATGCCTGGCTGCCTTTGAGGCAGAGATTTTCGAAGTAATCCACTCCTTGAGCGTCCACAAATTGAACGAATTGCCCTGTCGTTCTCCTGTCTGAATCGCTCATTTGACATTGCAACGACACGTAATTGTATTCTACAGATCTACAAGTGAACCGATGCTGAAAGAAAAAGAGAAAAAATTAGCGAGGGATTACCCGGAGGCCAGAGGTATAGGTAGTTTAGAATGATATGAATCTTCAGATGCACTAGAACATTTACAAAACACTGGTTTGGCTGTTATTCAATTGGTTTTAACCATGAGTTTCAATATACCTACAACTAGAAATGGAGCTCCAGTTAAACTGTAAAAAATGACGTAGTTATGATCAATATTTTTAAAGTATAAATCTAGAAACTTCTAGACGGAGGCGTTTTGTCACTACGCAATCCAAGATCAAAGGTCATGCCATTCTAAATTAACTCTACACGAAAATAATAAAAATATGGGAGCAGTGATGCAAGTGTTTGATCGTTCTTCCCTTTTTGAATATTTTGGAGGGAAATAGGGAATATGAACGATAACAAGGAATGTGAATAGGCATGTATAAAATAGGATAAATTAAAACACTTAATAGTAGCTAAGTACAGGAGAAAACATTGAAATCTGTTGCCTTATTCGCAAATTATCTTTCAAGTTATCATTTTTTTTTATTGGGTACTAATTATTTTAAAAAATTAACCTATGGATAAAATTATCCTGTCACAAACTTTGGGGAAAAGCAATCAAATTGTTTTAACCATTAAATACTTGTTAAATTAGAAGTAGATAATGTTTTCATAATTTAATTGACTTTTTCCTAAGTTAGTTTTGTTTCCAGAATATCTGTACAGTTTATTTATATAAATCCAAATCATTAATAATTATATAAATGACATTTTATAAGAAGGTATTATAAACTGAACTTAAATGCTGTTTATGAAAATTTGATTGTAATTTTTAATTTTTCTGCTTAATTTCGAAAATGTGACAATAACCCAATTAAACCAATCAATTAAAAAATATGCATACTATTAATTTTAACAATTGAGAGATTTTATGTATGTAAAATGCTGTCCCACGACTGCAGTCCATTTTATTTATCAATTATCGCCAGACCAATAATGTAGGAAAGATAATGTAATTAAAATAACCATCAACTTATTTAAATATAAATACATAATATACGGTACGAAAAATATACGACGAAAATACAATATCTTGTATTATATAAGTACGTAAATAAATAAAGTTGTGCAAATAAACCAAGCCGTGGAAATGAATCCAATAATAATGCAGAATGAGCTACGATCTAGTGTGTCTTTTGCAGTTCCGATTCTCAATCGTGCCATTCGTGCCATTCGTACCATTCGCGAGTTTTCGTAGCGTGTGACGCGAGGTTTATTCGCAGTTGTGCAATTAATGTAACGGGAAATAAGGTTTTACAAAGAGATATTATACGTTCGGGGTGTGTTTTGAGCCTTTTTTGATGTGGACAATGCTTCTGAGATGATTTCCATTCGAGATTTGCAAGCAACGATGCGAAAAGGTAAATATTTTAATTTACTACCTAGACATCCCTTTCTCTCCGAGACTTGAACTGGTCCAGTCAAGAAGTTTATATTTATATTATATATAGGGTGTTAAGAAACCATTAACAAAGTTTTGGGATTAAATACGCATTCAACCAGTTATTAAGCTTCAAAATGTAATTAAAATGTCCAATCAGCGCCTGATTATTGCTGCACTCGAGTACTAATTGGTCATTTTCATTATACTTTGAAGCTTAACAACTCGATTAGAATGTACTTAATCGGAAAATTTTGTTGATGACATTCTTTTCAGAATTTGCTGAATTTATTTTTAAAATTTACCGACAATATAAAGGGAATGCGATGGTTTTTTAACTAGCAGTGTATTATTTATAGTATGGTTTTACCTATAGCAGCTGCAGTAATTGCGATGATGGTAAGCTTTGTTTGTTGTGTAAAATGCACAATTTTCATTTCATTTAATAATAGCAAACATTTACAACTTCAAAAAGTAATTTAACCTGTTCACGAAGAAAAGAAAAATGAAAATTTACGTATATATTAAAGCGATGATTACAATTTATGCCACTAGTTCGTTCCTTCGTAAGCGAAAATAATAAAAATTACAATTTGGACCCGAATTTGTAAAAATAAAATCCCAGCAGTTGATATTACAAAGTAGATACATTGTAATAATTAAGAAATTTGAAATAATTTTTAAATAAACACGTCTAAATTGAGATTATTACAAGTCACCTAATAAATTCTACTAGTATTACGGCAAATTCAGTTAGTTACAATCGAAAATTGTAATTTTTGCGTTGTCTCAAAAATTTAATTTTCTCCGTGTTGGTTTTTCGCAAATTATTGCGTACATTATGGTCTTACCTCGTTTAAGCAAGCCGCTAAGCAAGCTTCTTTAGTTGACGTATAGATGAGGGCATTATCGAGACCTCTTATCATTTTATTTGCGACTCTTTCGAATGCCCATGGACGAAGGCAAACATTTTCCGATCTTATTTGCATTTTCGTCATGTAGTACATGTTTGTGGCTCGTTGGGGAGTGGCTGCGGGATTATTTGCCGATGTTTCATTTTGTAATTGACATACGGTTTCCTGGATTGGGGTTAGAGGATTTAAGACGAAGCTAAAAGCTGCTGCTTGGCATTCGGGTTCCTCCCTGCACCAACCCTGGCACTCAAACAGGGATAGATTCTTGATTGTATAATAGGTGTTTCCGCGGTAATCGAAATCTGTTAGTTTTTCGAAAGCTATCCTTCCTGAAATAAAACCACTAATTAATAATTGTAATAAATAAATGGTAATTATTTTGAAAGCATAAAAATATAATAAATTACAACATAACCAACAAAAATGCTAGTTGAAAAAGTGTTCTTAGAGAAAAATGGGCTAATTGGAAATGAGAATCAATGCTCATACTTATTAGGGGTCCGTAGTAGCTAACTACAAACCATCACCGTTTGTCTTTTGACAAGTCACAGCCCTCAGACCCTCATATTTACATACTTATCTATTTTAATGAAATTTATCCTCTATTGAGTACCTAAAAGCGGAAACGGTGACATTTTTGGGCCCTCCCACACAAAAAGGGAAAACTAGCTAAAAATTGCTTCTTCATTTACCCCTTTGAGCGGGAATATGTCTCTAAAATGCAAGAAAAACCCTTTAGGGTTTCCTGATTTTAAAGTGTTCCCCTCCAACTTCTATCCTATACAAAATAAAAAAAATCCTGAATGTCCCTTTAATCAATAATTTTTAGGGTTCTAGCAAGCCTGTTCGTTTGCCAGACGCTTGTGGTTTCTAAACAAAATGAGATATCGACATTTGGGAAAATTTTTATAGATAAATTTTGTGTA
Source organism: Agrilus planipennis (assembly GCF_000699045.2). NCBI lineage: Eukaryota > Metazoa > Arthropoda > Insecta > Coleoptera > Buprestidae > Agrilus > Agrilus planipennis. The sequence goes on along the minus strand of NW_020439208.1, from coordinate 311,600 downwards.
CACCTTTAGTTAAAAATTTTTGGGTATCTACAATGTATTATTTTTTAAGTAACTAGATCAAGTTAGTAATCGTCTATGGTATGCACGTCCGACAAATGATCTAGATTATTGACCATTTCAAAACTTTAGAACCATTTGTAATTAGGCTAAATAAATGCAGTAATTATTATTGCAATTGTTTAGGTAATAATTGACACTTTAAAACAAATTATATAACTTAATATATATTTACCGAAATGTGTTAGGTTGACTGCAGTGTATATTATCAGTATTTATATATACTCATTATTAAATGGCGCTTTGCGGTGCATATAATTTTACAATTACTAGACGCTGCGTATATTCTTTAGCGCCATTAATAATAACCATGACTTCCTTATGATAATAGTACGATTTTTATTGATAGAAGATTATTTATTTATGCGCGAATTAGAGTTTTAATGCGCACACGTTTTGAATGTAATTATTCGTCGTTTGCTTCCTGATATGTAGAAGATTATTGGCGATTATTATGCTGTTATCGCACTAAAGTTTGCATTAAGGAAGTTGTTAAATGTACACTAGGAATGTTCGTTCATCCTGTATAACTTGCAAATGCGAAATATACTCAGATAGGAAGACCTTTTATATGTCGTTGATGGATAACACTAAACTATGTCCATGCCCATAATTGCGAGAGGTATTAGGGACTGATAATAAATTTTAAGCGTTAAACGCAAAATTTTACCTCCCATATCTAGGAAGAAAGCTATTTTTGACGAGAAGATCTAAGAATATAATCGTAAAAGGGAATTACAAGTAATGAGTTATATCCAACGGGGCATTCGAATGATGAAACTAGATAACGAACACGTGCTAATCCATCTTCTCGGAAAATATAATTTAATAAGACGTGTGGTATTACAATAAAATAAAACTAATCAAGTGTGAGTTTAATTCGCAAGACGAGCGTTTCTTACAAATATACAAATACAATATTAAGTATATTAAGTATCTACATAGTTATTGTGTAACTTCGAAAAATCATTTTTCAGAGCTTCGTTACAATTTTCCTAGTCGTACATTAAAAACCTAAGGCGTTGTAATATTTTCTAAGATTAATGACCGAAATGTCTTCTAAAAATGCTTTTAAATGTTATGAGAAAAGTATTTTCGTATTTCTTATAGCGATCCCTTCTAATGGTAGGTACTCCACATAATTTTTCAAAATTTTCATCAGATTTAGATAATTTTTTTTAAGAGGACAGGGACAAAATGTGTAAAGTCAGATTGTTTGTAACTGTACTCCCTACCCTTCCTCTTGGACTTGATATTGTGCAATTTCTTAAAGTTCAAATTACAGGGCCCACATCTTGCATATTATATAAACTTCGTTTGTCACATTTTGATAATTTTGTTTGAAGAGAACAGGGACAAAATGTGTAAAGTCAGATTGTTTGTACTAAACTTACTACCCTTCCTCTTAGGCTTGAAATTGTGCAATTTTTGAAGTTCAAATTACAGGTGCCACATCTTGCGTATTATTCAAAATTCGTTTGTCAGATTTTGATAATTTTGTTTGAAGAGAACAGGGACAAAATGTGTAAAGTCAGATTGTTTGTAACTGTACTCCCTGCACTTCCCGTTGGACCTAAAGTTTTATCATTTCTTAAACTTCAAATTACAGGTGCTACATCTTGCATATTACTCAAAATTTGTTTCAGATTTTGATAATTTTGTTTGAATTACATTGAACAAAATCTGTAAAGTTAAATTGTTTTAACTGTAGTCTGCATCCTCTCTTTTGAACGAGAAGTTTTTCTATTAAGCAGTCAAAATGAAGTACTTTAGTGGCACAGATTATTCATTAGATGGCGATACGTTGCCTACATTTGGACATACAAGATTTATAAATGCAAATTATTAAAAATTGTTTTGTCAGATCTTGATAAGTTTATTTGTGGATGACGGTGACAAAATGTCTAAAGTTAGAATTTTTATAAGGATGCTCTCAGCACTTCCTTTTGAAACTACAGCTATGCAATTTCTGATATAAAAATTGCAGGTGCTGTTGTAACTAGGGTTGCCACCTTTTCAGACTTTACATAAAGTATTTCTCGATTAAAAGGTTAAAAAAAAAGTAGTCAGCATAAAAATAAAGTATTTTATTTTTTGTTTTTCAAAACATATTTTTTGTTACGCCTAGCAGACAGTAACAAATTGTTGTCGCTCTTAAATACATTAATAGCCTCTAAACATGGCAAACAAAGATTTAAATAAACTAAAAGTTCATTTTTAATTAGTTTTAATGAAGCTTTATTCCTGTCATCCCGCCACTTTGTGTTCATAATAGAGAATACTCTTTCTGTAAATGCTGAAGTGGCCGGAATGGACAGCAAAAGTGACACTACTTTGAACAGATTCAGGAAATCAGATTGTTCCGTAAATATGACTTGCCATTTTTCTGTGTAATATTATTGATGTAGAAATACTTTGAATTTAGAATAATCGCTTACAAAATTACGATATTTACTTAAGGCCTTAAATAAAGTATTTTTGCGTACTTTATGTGTCTTGTAAAGTATAACGTACGCACAGTCGAAATAGAGTACAATACTTTATAATAAAGTGCGAGTGGCAACCCTAGTTGTAACGTATATATTGTTCAAAATTCGTTCGTCATATATTGATAGTTTTTTTTTGTGATGAAGTCGGGGATAAATGGTGTAAAGCCAATTTTTTCTTGTACTCTTTACCCTCCCTACGGACCTGATATACTGCAATTTCTAAATATCCAAATTACTGTTGTCATATCTTTGCATATTTTTCAAAATTCGTTTGTCAGATTTTGATAGCTTTCTTTGACGAGGACGGTGGAAATATGTGTGTCATTATTCATATTGTAAAAGTTGCCACATGAAACTGACAAATGCGCATAAGAGACATTTGTATATCAAAACTTTTTAGAACCGTTAAAAATTATAAACCTATCTCTTTTTGTCGTATGCCGAAATTGTATAAGTCGGCCTTATTTATTTTATACGGATTTTGTTTGGGGGGTTTGATTAATTGCAAAAAAAGAAAAACAAACTTGAAATTAGACGATTCGTGGGACAACAGCGGTTTTGACTATAATATGTATATATGGAAACACAAGTCCTTCCAGTTATTGAATTTTTCAAGCGGTTCCTCATACAATATTCTTGATGTTCTCTATCTAGCATCTTCCGATATATTAATATTTCTGAACTAATAATAATTGCAAAATACACGTAAGGGTTAAGTTATTATTATGTACTCCCATCACTGCTCCACCCTTATAAAAATACCGCTTTATGAGCATGTTATCACTTTTATTTTGATTGCACGTTTGTTATTATGTAGTGGCTAATAATCCACACCTATTTTATTTCTGTTTTATAGTCTTATGCGCGCTATAATCAGTGATTTTGCACTTCAACCAGTGTTTTTATAACTTAAGTGGTTGTAGGTAATTTAGGGTTTTGTCAAATTACCAACTGCGTTGTGTTATGAACGAAACCTTTGATTATTTTAATCAGTAAAAGGTTCTAATATTTCAACCATTATTGTGTAGGAAGTAAGTCAATGATGCCTAGACCGCATTTCTCCCTATTATATTTACTTCAAGCTTCCAAAAATAAAAACACCAGTTGTTTTTTATTGCACATAAATAAAAAAATAATGGTTTATATGTAGATATGTAGCGAGGGCCCAAACAGTTTTAAACATACTAAACAATTTTCGAATGATTTATTGGACTTTTTTAAATTAAACGTAAATGTATTTCTCTTTACTACATCAAGGAACATTGCTACTAGATGGTAGTATGGATGTCAAAATAGCACTAAGTATATGCCTTATTTCTTTATTTTTGAATTTGAATTACATATTATTAAAACTTTAGCATAAATGCAATTTTTAATTCATGATGAAGAAACTGCATAATCGGCAGTGTAAGTGTAAAACAATTACAACATTTGCGAAAGCCACGCAGGGAAGGTATTTACCTATATGGGATAGAAATTTAAAATTAGTAAACAGAGATATTTGTGTTGTATAATATGCTAGTATTGCTTATCCGCGTAATAATTAGCCAAATATATCGGGTTGTTCGGAAAGTAATTTCGTTTTTTCCCGACAGAGGATTTAATTGTATTCTTTTGCACCCAACTTCACATTTAAGCCGTATAATTTTTATATGCTATGAGAGCTCATATAGCAAGGCTTGTGTGTGAAAAATTCCAATTAATTCTACGCAGTAGTTTTTGGTTGGTGCCCTTTTAAATATGGAGAGCGATAAGCAGCATTTTCGACATATCTTACTGTTTTACTACAGAAAGGGTAAAAATGCTGTTCAAGCCAGAAAGAAATTGACTGATGTGTATGGAGAAGGTGTGTTGACAGTACGCCAGTGCCAGAACTGGTTCGCTAAATTTCGATCCGGCAATTTTGATGTCGAAGATGCACCACGTTCGGGAAGGCCGGTTGAAGCTGATAAAGACGCGATAAAGGCATTAGTTGATGTGAACCGGCGAATAACAACACGTGAGATCGGATTGAGGTTAAATTTATCAAATTCAACAGTTTATGACCACTTGAAAGGCCTGGGATTATCCTCGAAGCTCGATGTATGGGTTCCCCATGTTCTCACAGAGAGAAATCTGTGTCGCCGCATTGACGTCTGCGATTCGCTTCTCAAACGTCACGAAAATGATCCGTTTTTGAAGCGCATCATCACTGGGGACGAAAAATGGGTTGTATACAACAACGTCAAACGCAAGAGGTCATGGAGCAAAAAAGATGAACCGGCTCAAACCATTTCCAAAGCCGATATTCACCAAAAAAAGGTGATGCTGTCTGTTTGGTGGGATTTTAAAGGAATCGTTTTTTTTTAGCTTTTACCGGATAACACAACGATTAATTCGGAAGTCTACTGTCATCAGCTGGACAAACTGAATGATGCACTTCAACAGAAAAGGTCAGAACTAATCAACAGGAAAGGTGTAGTGTTTCACCAAGACAACGCGAGACCTCACACAAGTTTGGTCACTCGCCAAAAGCTTTTACAGCTTGAATGGGATACAATGCTACACCCACCATATTCTCCAGACCTGGCACCATCGGATTATTATTTGTTCCGGTCACTCCAAAATTTTTTAGACGGTAAAACCTTCACCTCAAATGAGGAGGTCAAAAACCTCCTCGATCAGTTTTTTGCCAGCAAAGACCAAAAATTTTATGAGCGTGGAATTATGCTACTACCAGAAAGATGGCAAAAGGTGTTGGACCAGAACGGTCAATATATAATTTAATAAAGTATTTGTTTATTATACGAAAACTGTCTTTCATTTCCACAAAAAAAAACGAAATGACTTTCCGAACAACCCCATAGTAATCTGTGCGATTGCAATTGTCACAAAAAGTTCAGTTTTAGCTGGGCATTGATTTTCCACAGGATGCAGACGGAAACAAACAAAAATTTATTAATTTTGGTTATGTATCCTCGTCCTTCTGAAAAAGGGTAAACAGGTCACACCTAATCACAAAGGAGGTGAAAAAATAAATTAGAACGTTGACACACTAACACGCGTATAAAAGCTGCCGTTATTACTATTACTATTACGATTACGCTAGGTACCTACCTACAGCATTTATTGAACCAGAGTAGTTTTTGTTTTGTGGTTATTACATAGCATAAGTAAAAAATCGAGGATGCAGTTTAATTTACAGTTGTTGTAATGTTACCATAACGTGGTCGTCTCGTTCTATTAATGTTTTTCGTTGTCGCTAAACTCGTAGCTGTCATCAAGTTTTAATTGAAGCGCGAAGTGTTACAGTTCCTCGATACATTTAGTACGTAATTCCTTAAATTCCGACCAGTGTGTTTAATTGACGATTTTTGTTGGCGTTATTTGTAGCGAAAGGATCGTATACCGTCGCGAAATTTCATTCTATAATTAAACTTTTTTAGGAAGTGTAAACTTGTTTGTGTATAGACATTGAATTTCCGTGTCATTTTGATAAATACGAGGGTGGATTGATAAGTTTCCGGCCTAACCAAGAGATGACGCCACTAGGCCTACCTTGAGGTGACATTCTATAGTACCATCCTTGGATAGCTTGTAGCTATAGTTTCAGCCCGATCTCCTTGCTAGTGTAGGTTTGACAGCACGCTGAACAAGACGCCTCTGTGGTTTTCGTAAAAATGGAAAAGCAGGAAAATCGTGCTGTCATCAAATACTTTTATTTGAAGGGGTTAACGCCGAAGGAAATTAAAAAAGAGATGGACTCAACACTGGGGACATCCTCCCCGTCATATTCAACCGTTAAGCAGTGGGTTTCCGAGTTTAAAAAGGGTCGTGTGAGCACCTCTGATGGGCCTCGCTCAGGACGCCCCGTTGAGGTCACAACTCCAGATATGATCGAAAAAATTCATCAAATAGTGCTGGGAGACCGCAGATTGAAAGTGCGTGAGATAGCTGAGACCTGTAAGATGTCATATGAACGTGTGCAACATATTTTGCACCAACATTTGCATATGGAAAAGCTCTGTGCAAGATGGGTGCCGCGTTTGCTAACAGTCGACCAAAAATTGATTCGAAAAAACATTTCTACCGCAAATTTGTCATTGTATAAGCGTAATCCAAGCGAATTTTTGCGTCGATTCGTAACCGTTGACGAAACGTGGGTCCACCACTACACTCCTGAAACCAAAGAACAGTCTAAACAGTGGATTGGACCAGGGGAACCAACTCCAAAGAAGGCAAAAACAATTTTTTCGGCGAACAAGGTTATGGCTACTGTTTTTTGGGATGCAAGAGGTATTATATACATTGATTACCTTGCAAAGGGTAATACTATCACTGGTCAATACTACGCAGACTTATTGCAACGTTTGAGCCACGAGGTGAAAATTAAACGACCTCATCTGGCGAAGAAAAAAATCTTGTTTCATCACGATAACGCACCAGCGCACACGTCAATCGTTGCGACGGCTAAAATCAACGATCTAAAGTTTGAATTGATGCCGCACCCTCCTTACTCTCCAGACCTAGCCCCGAGTGACTATTTTCTGTTCCCTAATCTCAAAAAATGGCTTGGCGGTAAGAGATTTGCGGACAATGAAGAAGTAATCGAAGCTGTAAATGGTTATTTTGAGGAGCTTGACGAATCAGTCTATAGAGATGGCATTAATAGACTGGAACACCGCTATGAGAAATGTATCAGCCTTGGAGGAGATTATGTTGAGAAATAAAAAAAAAAAATTTTTAAAAACCTTGTTTTTCTTGGTCAGGCCGGAAACTTATCAATCCACCCTCGTAATAAGAAACTTTTGTTACGATTTTTTGGAATCTTCATCAACTAGCGCAGATTATTAAATTTAATTGATGCAAGTGAAAATTTGTTGAAAAAGTATATTTATGATTGCCCTATCTCTCGGTGAAAAAAAAAACTAGACTTCTTGTTGTAACTTGTGATGGTTTGTACACAGGTTGCTTACAATGTATACGTATTTCTACATGAGCACTTACCTAAAGTTCCACAAATATTAACTAAGACTAGAAAACCAGTTAAGCAGACGTAACATTTCATTTTGGTATCTGAAAAAAAAAAGAAGTTTCATATTAATAATAGCGATTGTTTGCCATAAAAGGATTTGACGTTACATCTAAAGGTTCGCGCACATTATCGGAATCGGACGGACGACACGAAATGGAAGAATATAAACTATGCACACACATGTGTTGTAATATATCTTAAAAAAATGATACGATGAACTGATCTATTTTGTTCAAAATTTATTGAATGCATTAGAAATTAAGAATTAATAATTCTTTGCTATACAACTTTATCTGTTACCCCTAGACCCCTAACTCTCATGATTTCAGCAATATCCTGTCTCCATCTTCTTGGAAAGGTGCTACGTTTTCTTTTTCCCGGTGAAATCAATTGAAAAATTATTATTGGCCATCTATCTTAGTTTATTCTCTGTAAGTGACCGCACCATGATAGTTATTTCCTTTCTATTGTGTCTAGGATCTTTCCTTCAACTTTCATTATTTCTCTAATTCTGTCAATTCTTACGTGGTTCACCTTTGAGATTCCACAATTTCTTCTTCAGTTTGTGATGTCCTACGTCAAAACATCATCATGCGTTCAGTCTTCTTGTAATTGCTTGTCAACCCCATCACTCATATTCTTCTTCCAGCTTCCTCAACATGTGGCTGGAGTCATCTTTGTCGTCAGCTATCAGAACCTGATCATCACAAACGGTAGCGTTACTTTACCAATGAGGAACCCCATTCCGTGACATTTGCATTTCCATTTTCTTGGGACTTCTAGATAAATCTTAAATAGAGCGGATGCTGGGGTCTTAGTTGTTAAATGACTATGAATTCTTCACTGATTTTATTGTCCTTTTACAATAGCATGTGTAGTAAGTTATTCCTTATCATTATAGGGTCAGTCCTAAGATTGGTTGGACACGCATCTCCACTATTTCCTATCGTGAGCTAATATTCGCATTTCCCCAAAACTAGAACAACCCATTTCTTTAACTATTTGCGAATAGTAATCTAATCTTAGTCTACCTCTCCTCCTTTCAACTCCAGTTTCTGCCTCTAATATGTCTCTGACTGGACCTTTATGCCTGAGAAGCTGTCCTACCAAGTTATTAAAGAATTTTTCACATGAGCCTGTGAATTTTTACTGTTGCAATTATAATATGTTCTCTACATATCTATAAGACATACCGTGAAGGTACTATAATTATGTTTTCTTATTTTGTAAAAAACGCTGAAACCAAATATATGCATTTATGTACGGTTCGTTCAGCTGGGAAACCGCCCAAGGCGAATTGATTTTGAGCTTGTACTTCTTACTATGTACAGAATCGTCTTCGACCATAGTCATTTTGTTATTCAATTAATCGTTTCTTCTCAATATGGATAATAATTTATGCGAAGGAAGAGGTTCAGTACATAATTTGAAATTGTAATATCGTCAGGAATTCTACAGAGCCGTTATAATATTGTGTATGTTATTTACCTTTAAGTAAATTATTACCTTCACTTGGATATTGATAGATAAAGTTGTTCACGATGTTCTTAGTTCTTATAATATTGCAAATAACGTGTACCCCGCATTGGGTCTATGTGCTTCAAAATTCTAAAATATAGTGTCTTGCCAAGAGATGTAAATTAAAATTAAGATATGATAATTTTTCTAATAACAGTATCAATTTTATGACTCCATGAGCATGAAGTGCAAATCCCAAAATACATTAAATATTTTATCTCTATCTTTATAAATAATTTATGTCACGAAAATCCTAATAATATTAGAGTACATTTTCAATGAACAGGCAGACAAAGTTCATAATTTTATTATATGGTACGTATCTACCCGTAAATTGTACTTTTTTTTAAAATGCTGTGGCAGAATATAATTACGAGGAAAACCGTAGTGAAAGTGGATCGTCTGCAATTTTCAGCTTACAATTACTGGCATAACGGTACCTTCAATTCAGATATTTATAGAATTTTAAATTCTAGTTTAATCTCTGTAATGTGCCCAGCAGTCCTGTCAGCTTAAATATTTATAGAATTATATCGTTTACATTTTCTGCTTTCGTTTCAAAGGCTTTTAATATATCTGCACTAGTATAGCATTTCCATTTTGATCAGGGCGTTTACCCATATCAACCTAACCAAGTCTTTGGTTCAAGACCATTATCTCTGCTAAATGTTAACGAGGGACCGGGTTGTCTTTAATAAAAAGAAGTCACTTCTATGCTCGCAAATTATTACTTTAGAAATTCGAAAAAGATTGTTAAAGGCGTGTATGTTTGGAGCGCGGCGCTTTGCGGGTGCGAAGCCTTGACGGTGGGCGCGGCGGAAACGAAAAGGTTAGAAACGTTCAAAATGTGGTGTTACAGGCCAATGATAAGGATACCGTGGATAGGGAAGGTTAAAAATGAAGCGGTATTGGAAAAAATAGGAGAACAGAGGACTCTATGAAGGTCTACTCAGAGAAAGAGGAGTAGATGTAGACCTAGATTAGATTACTGTTCGCAAATAGTTAAGGAAGTAGGATGTTCTAGTTTTAGGGAAATGCGAAGATTAGCTCAGGATAGGAAGGACTGGAGGTGCTTATTCAACCAGTCTTAGGACTAAGGACCTTATAATAATGAAATGTTAATCAAAAAGTGGATGCATATTCATGTATGAATAATGTGGTGATTATTATCAGTTCAATATGGCGTTGCTATTACTTTTTTGATTGGTTCATACAGACTATGTCGATAAAATAAACGCAGTCTTTCAATAATTTTATAGTACACTACAAATTATTTTCGAAGACTACTGACAGGCGTGAACCAAATGCTTCAACTTGTCGATTGTTTCAACCTATGCGAATCTTTCCCGTTATCTAGTAGCTATGAGGTAACTTAGCCGTCAATTAAGTTTTTATTCGTGCAATTTTACATAGTTCGATGTTCGCACGGTATAATGTATACGCATAAATATCTTAATTAAAACGTGTAGCGTTGCAGACTGGTTTCGTAGAGATAGGTATGCATAGGTGCGTAGAAGACAGGTGTCCTATGAAGATTAACTCGGATCATAGGTATCCACGGCTTCAGTACCATTTACTGCTCAGTTGACTGGCACCAGTAAGCACGGTGGATAAATATCTTTTCGCATAGTGCTGGGGAATCGGCGATAGAACCAGTTTTACGCACCGTCTTAGAATCAGCATTTTACGTAGGAATATTAATTTTGTTTGCGGCGCTTTCTATCTTTGTACCCAGTTACGTGAGCAATCCTATTAGATCCAGATCAAGGAAGTGGTAATAATTTTATGCTTTAGCACAGCTTGCTCAGCTAAACTCGCTCCCAGCTTCGCATCTGCATAGGCAATAGTAATGGCAAATCTCAACCCGGTTGCGATGGAAAAAGATGCAATCACCTGCTGCTTCAGCAAACTACCGTGATGGTCTCAGTGTTATACTTGTTTTAATTATTATTATTAACCACGGTAGGTAAGGTTCCTACGGCAATATTGATATTTATCGGCATTGCTACTAATTTCTTTGCGCAATATGCATAATGTAGTTAATCAAGGATTTTTTGTTGTTTTAGTTGTATAGATACTTGGTCACTTGAACGACTCAGTGGGTGACGACGTTGTAGCATTTTTTCAGAGCAATTGTAGGAATTTTTAGTGATATTGTGTTTATTTCGTGATGCGAAAAGTTAATGATCATATGACATTTGACGTGGTTGAACAACTTAGGAGGGGCTAAAACGGTTAATTATGATGATGAATGATATGTATGTTAATTATTAATACGATCTCATTGTAAAGGACGCCGCTAAATTCTTACGGAAAATGACCCTCTGTCAAATTCCTTACGAAAGAATGCAACTTTAAGGGACCATATCTCAAAAACACTTAGCGCCCATTGGTACTTTTGATATACACATCGAGAATTACCAAAATCCGAAGTTTTAAAGAGTTTTAAATGAACGAAAGCAACTACAACATTAAAAAGCATCGTTAGATGTATGTATAGAGGCTGTTTCCGAACAGGGGTGGTCAACCCGAGGCCTGCATTATACATTTTTCCATCGTCCAAAATTGACCATCGTTTTACAAAATATACCTATTTATTTTACAATGGTCACTGACTTTCTGTATCTAAGAATTCAGATAATTCAGAATGGAAGGAGTAGCAGAGATATAAAACAAAAGCTAGAAAGGAGAAGGTAGCAGAAAAGTAGGAAAACAGGACGCTATGGAAGTCAATAAGAAATAAGCGAGATAGGTTGGTAGGAGGACACCTTCGCAGGCTTAAGGGGCTAGTTGGAGACATATTAGAAACAGAGAAAGGAATTAAGAGGTGCAAAAGTAGAACTACATAGATTAGATTATTATTCACAAATGGTTAAGGATGTGGGATGTTATTATTTTTGGGAAATGCGAAGATTAGATCAGGACAGTTCCTATGTTCATGATGATGATGGCAAAAATGACCAAAATAATGAAAACCAATATATCAAAAAATAGATTATTTGCGCAACAATATATTCAAAAATTAACTGTTGAAACTATAAAAAAAAATTAACTTTGATTTTAAAACAATTATCTTGTGAATATATGACGAATATTGCCTGTTTTATTAATGAGTTTACAGTTATGATTTCAAAAAATCTCTATAGTGCATGTAAATCTAATATGGAGGCATTTCATTTTACATGCAGCCCAAAATGGTCCTCAAGATCATTTGGGTTGACTACTCCTGGTCAAGAGGTTTAGATCATTGCTTAGCCATCGGTTAGATTCCTCGTTCATCCACCCTGGTCTAAGTTTTTTCCAACCACCACCACCTACTCATTCTCACGATTCTTAAAAGGAGTAGTCCAGAGGGGCTGCCTCCCACCAGCGTCAGTAATTGGTGGAAATAAAACACACAAAAGTTTTCAAGTTTTCCTTCAAGTTTTCTGTAAACAACTTGTGACAAACGACATGATTCATAACGAGTTGTGGGTGAGCCGTCTATCAATTCTTTTCGGTAATTAATAAATGACCAGAACCAACTAGTGAATTGAAGAAATATAAATTCTTAGGAAATACCACAAATGGCGCGGTAAACGCCATCTGTACTACTATGCTACAGTTTAAGATTACGTATGCTTCAATAAGATCCATTTAAATATATGGAAATCTACTTGCTGAAACGAATCCCATCGTAGCTAACCTCAACGTGATAGGCACGTTACCATAATCGAATAAAATTGTTATTAAAATTATTTATTATTCGATCATGGTAACGTGCCTATCACGTTGAGGTTAGCTACGTCGGGATTCGTTTCAGCAAGTAGATATCCATATCTTTAAATGGACCTTGTTGGAGCATACCTAATCCCAAAATGTAGCATCGTACTACAGATGGCGTTTACCGCGCCATTTGTGCTATTTCCTAAAACGCGCTGTTAAGACAGCAGGTAAAAGTTGGTCTGTGTTCTGTCGGAGCTGTCTGCGACGCGCTGATGAGATCCAAAAAGATCGAAATCGCGATCCGCGTCTGGCAGTTTCGACAGAATACAGACCACTTCGAATTATTTTATAAATTCTTAGTTTTGATAGTTTACATCATTTTGTTCGGTAAATGAACGTGATTAACTGTTCAATTGGAAAGCGTTGTTTTACGAGAGTTTTCTGCTATGAGAAGTTTCTTGCGGCAATCGTAAAATAGCATGAACCAATCGATGACGTGAAGAGATTCGTGCCATTTGTTTGCATGTATGTTCACCGACCTCTCCGCTTGGAGTCAATACGTGTTTATGCATGTCAGTATGTGTGTCACAGATGCAATCGTATTTTGCATCCGATCGCTCGAATAGGATTCGTGCCAAAATAAACTTGAAGCCATTCTGTAAATGGTTATCTCTTCCGAGCGTTTTCCTTTAATTGACAGGATGAAAAACACAACCATTCTAATATTGGATGAATGTGCATTGTCTCGTTCTATTTTGAATATTTTACAACCGGTTATCAACGTACTTACGCAGTTAAATATAGCCATACAGAGTACAAAGGGTTGTTAAACGTTCTCGTTTCTGCTTTATTTTAACGAAAATATAGCGACATTTATGTTATGGATTGGGTTACGATAATTATTATGCATCATCTTCCATTTTTGTTAAATATGATAAAAAAATTTATTGCTGTGAATATTCCTGATATTCAGGTAACATGTTTCATTTTTATCCCATAAAAATCCATACTGAAAAAAAAATTAACTGATTTTCCTGTCAGATGCATTTAATTTTATTTAGGATCATTTGTATGAATTAATTTAATTTTATCAGTCTGCACCTTTGAAAGTCAGTATTTTGCTGAAATTGTCTGGTGTAGGTATCACAATTTCTAGCTTATTGGATCTCATCAGCACGCTATAGACAGTCCTGACGGAATACCCACTGCCTATAAACAACGTTATTGAATCTCAAGAAGTAGCAATTTTCTACGGCTCACATTCACTATATGCTGTCTGTACTTATTAATTTTATTTGTTTTATTTACCACAACAGTGTGTGTAGTTACTTTTATCTTTGTGAATACGGCACGTACAATTGAAGACCCTGCTATTAATTAAGGATGTTTGGGAGGTACAATCGGAGACAAGAGTACGTAAAATTATAAATTCGTAATTAATTAGGTTTTGCAGCATATCATGAGGTAAATAAATACTATCTATACTAAAAAAAAGTATACCGTTTGAGAAAATTTGGAATTTGACCTAAAATTTTGAATAAAATAAGAAATAACGAATAACATGGAAAATTTTTAACTGACTTTTGGCAGTGAATATAACTTGATTTCAACTTCGAAACAAAAAAATATTTAGTTTCAATCTCTATTAATAATGAGCGTAAAACTTTTTAATATGTTTAAATAATAATTAAAACTTTAAAATTGCATTTATTTCAGACAATTATAAATATTATCATTATATTATCAAGTAAAAACGAGATTTTCAGCTAATTTTTCATTTTTTTCTCGATAACCATTTAGTGAATTTGAATAACCTTACGCTAAAGTGATTCTCCAGAGTTCAAGTTACTTATTATAAAAGTTTGAAATTTCTGGTAGCTTTTTTTCTGTTAATAAAAATAAATTTAATCTGTTCGGTTAACGAATCTCCATAAAATGACGTGTAAAATTACAATTTTTTAAAATTTCAATAACTTTTTAACGGTTTAGTGAATCGATTTGTAATTTCTACAGGATTTTAGAATTGAATGAGGAATGTTCTTCCAAATTTTTATTTGTCTCGTAGCATTTTGACATACCTCCCAAACATCCTTAACAAGCTCTTTTGTATCTTTTGTACTCATTTACCTATAAGATCTTCCAGATATTCTTCTTCAACATTAAATTTAATTTCGTCGCTTAATTTTAATATTGTAGGATAGTAAATTTTTGCCTTTTTCGAGGAAACAAGTGCTTATTTTGTGCGTAATCTGGCTTGATGTACGGCCGTGCTTTTTTTTATAGCGCTATAATGCTTTCTCCACGCTAAAGAATAAGGTTGCAGGTATAAATTAACTATGTATGTATGTATTTAATACAGGATATCAGGATAGGCGACCTGCGACGCCTCGTTTTGAGTGACTGGGCAGCCACCATGCATGACATTGTCGGACATTCTTTGAATCTCTTATTTGCATGACCGTATTGCGAAAGAAATCGTCACCGTTTTTTTTTTTAAATTATCTACCTGACGATTTCAAGAAGAGACGTTACATTTAATGAGATGTAAAAAACAGCAGTTTAACTTGACGCTGGTTTTAATTGATGTTGAATCAGTAAGGAAGATGTAGCTTTTATGGAAGTATGTTAATCCACAAAATATGATCAATAAAGAAATCCTTTTTTAATGCGTTAAAAAGAGTATAGTTAAAATTAAATTATTATACAGTAGAATGCTCTTATAATGACATCGAAGGGAAATAACAAACACGTCATACTAAGCGGGCGTCATACAAAGCATAGTCTTAAAAAATAAACAACCTTCTATTTTGGTTAGTTATTTAGTTTAATAGAGAGAAAAACTACAAATTCTATATATTTATTAACAGAAAAAGAAAAAGAACGATAAATTGTAATATCAATATACATAAGAAGGGTCAGAAAAATGAGCGAAAATGTTATTATTAATCATTTGGGTCACTATAGCCGGATATGATTTCTTGAGAACCAGTCATAATAAACGATATGTCATTTTAAACGCAGTCATTACATCCAAACTTTCCTATGGAGAGTTTTATATGAAAACCAAACTTAACACTGCAATTACTTCATATTAAGCGGTTGGTCAATACAGGCGGAGTCATAATAAACGAATTCCACTGTATTAGAAAATTGTCATGCATACTTTCAAAATTAGTAGGTATAGGTAGTTGTTTATTTTCCTAACATAACTGAGGTATCTGTAGTTTAATTACAATTTTTTCGCCATAAGATAGCCGCGAAAACGCATTCATGCATTGCATTTTGTAACAAAAGTAATCTGTTACTAATCCGCTGTAGGTCATGAGCGAACTAGAACACTTATGTGACATTCCAGGTGGTCAAACTACTGATTCTACTGCCAAAAAATATAATTCGATTTTGTAAAGAACTAAACGGATTTTGAAAAGAACTAAATGCTTAATAGTAATTTTTGATTTTGCAATGACGATTCATATATGTGGTGCCTTTGAAAATGTAATTTGGGTCACATTTGTATCATGATTTAGAAGAGTAAGGAACTCTGTTGAATAACAAAAGATTTTTTTTGGAGCGTTTCAACTTCTGTCTTTGTTATTTAATCCTGAAATATTAAACGTGACCCGTGTACATTGGTGGTGTTTTTACTTCACCCCTTTCGTTTACTTTTGTGTTCGGGTTAAAAAAAAGCTGATTTGGCATGACGTTTTTCACAACCAGGTACATTTCCTGCTTCAAAGTAAATCCTAATTTTATATAAATACAAATTCTACATATGTGACGATCACATTATGTAGAAAGTCATTTACAATAACAACATATTTTTGGATTATTAATCGTAAATATACATCTTTTTAATTTTTGCAAATATTCAAATTGCTGAAAGTTGCTTAACCAAACAAACAAAGGCAAGATGGTAGAAAACGTCAAGATCCAATGTTTCATCCCTAATTACATTAACATTATCAGACCAGCTCTGACGTTGATGGAAGATGATCTCTTCTTTTTGAAATTATTTCTTTTATTATGCAGGCAGAGTCTGGAACATGTATCGTGTAATGTGAGCATCAGGCAACGTTACACGATGTAAATCCAGAATCCTAATATCCACAGAAATCTATCAAACTGTATGACCTTTGAGATTTTAATATTTCTTGCTTCTGCCTGTCGTATTTATTTCGGATATAAACAAAAGAATGCTGGTAACGTTGGGTGTTGTTTGGTAAACTTTAGCATCATTTTTTCCTTTTTTTCAAGTATTTTGACCTTTTTGACCATAAACCGTTATGTAGGTAGATTTACTGCTTCTTCGATCCAACTGTTCAAATTTTTTGAGTCATTAGAAAAGTGCCGTAAGTAAGTTATTTCAACTCTTCAACCTGCAGGTCTGTTTTCAACTAGCTATCAATTACACCTAAAAGACAGCATTGTATTGACCGATTTTATATTATTTGACGTGAAATATTATTGGAAACCAACGTGGTATTTGATTTTGACTTTGATTTGTTCATCTACCTATCATCCACTATAGTTTATGTGACCAACCGCTTCATCATCATCATCATCATCGTCAGTCCTAAGACTGATTGGACACGCACCTCTACTCCTTCCTGTTCTGATCTAATCTTTGCATTTAACTAGAACTAAACATCCCACATCCTTGACTATTTGCCAACAGTAATCTAATCTACGTCTACTTGTACTCCTCTTAACTCCTGTTTCTGCCTCTAATATATCTCTGACTAGACCTTCATGCCTGAGAAGTTGTCCTACCAACCTACTTCGCCTATTTTTTTTTTTGGCTTCCATAGAGTCCTCCGTTCTCCTATTATTTCTAATACATCTTCATTTTTAACCGTCTTTATCCACAATATCCTCATCATTCGCCGATAACGCCACATTTCGAACGCTTCTAATCTTTTTTTTTTGCCGCGGCCACCCTCCATGTTTCGCACCTGTACAGCACCACGCTACAAACATACACCTTTGACAATCTTTTTCGAATTTTTAAATTAATCGTTCGTGAGCATAGAAGTGACCTCTTTTTATTGAAGTCTACTCGACCCTACTACTCCTTTCGTCCTGACTTATCTGACTTCCTAGATACCTAAAATCAGCCGCTTCTTCTAATCATTCGTCTCCTATCTTTATATCCGCTCTTTAACTACTTTTTCTTCCTTTGCATACCAGTATTTTTCTTTTACTTGACCATCCGCTTATAATTCGACAAATAAATCTGATTGCTGTGATGAGAATAGAAAGGTTTATACCTTTCGTATTTCACTGGCCCTTTTACAAAAACGTATTTCGTTCGTTTGTACTGTCGAATTCACTAATTTATGCTATATTATGATTATTATCTTTTTGGCTTTAAAAATACATCTTGGATATAGCACTGATAAAGTGCAGCTTTATTACGCCAATGCATGACAAGACATATTGAGGTCTAGTTGCGACAGTTTCAAAACAAAGGACATTCATTCTTATAGTGACAAATATGTCACTAATAAATATCACAATAACCAAATCAGATCAGCGATATAAAGTTCTTATTTTCAAATTCTACGCATTGTTTCTTTTATATATATATCTATTTGTTTTTTATGACGTCAACGTCCGCTTAGTAGGTATGACCTGATTGCGGTTTCCTTTCGAAGTCATTGTAACTTCACTGGAGGTAGCATGAATGTAATTAAAAAGTGCACAAGACTGTTCCACTTGTTTCGAAAATTTTCAACTCGGTCTGAAGACAATTTAAACAATCTTAACAGGTTTTGAACGTTGGGTTATTATTGAAACACAATAAGTTCTTTCAGCACTTTTATGTCATTACGTGTCTAATTGCTTTCGGAAGTTTTCTTTAGAAGTATACTTTGTCGAGTCGAATGATAATCTCCTCGCAGTTCCTCTTACAATTACCTGTAATCATGCGAATTTAAGAACGTTGCTCCTGTATACGTATGTAATAAGTATACCGAATTTCATACCACAGCCGTAGCAAAAATGCTTCTACTTAATTGACCTCGACAAATTACAGAGGAAATATTTCTATGTTTTGTTTTGCACTGGATCTGCGCAACATAAATAATTGAATAGGTACCGACGTTATTAAGTCGTTGTTCTGATTGTGTTTTGCATTTGTAAAGTTACGATCGCCGCAGCTAAAGATTATTTCACAGTATGAAGTTAGCAGCGTACATGCATGTTAGTAAATACGTAAATGGTCGTAGTTGTTCGATAATCGCGCTGATTTCGTTACCCGGATAGTAGTGTTCTACTTCTACTTCCGCAATTGCGGAAGTTCCGCATACTTTTTTACATCCGCATCTGCATTTTTATAACGGAAACTTATCGGATCTTAACAAAATCTTATTTCTCATATTTCTAAAAAGCGATACATCGGAACATTTCATAGTGTACCCGCTCTCATAATAATTAAAACTAACGTTATTAATCTTTCGTCCAAGATAACGTAAAATATAAATAAGTATGAATACCGTTGTGAGTTTATTATCATTTTGCATTTACCATAACTGTGTTTAGTAGGCGCGTTACACTTACGGACATCGAGGTTAACGATAACTAATCCGATGCTCACGCATTGCTTTGGTTGGAATACAGTAAAGTTTACGCCATCTGATCTCAAGTCTTTCAATGAAATCTGCAATTCGGTAATTATTACTCGACGTCGGCTCGCGCGTGCTCACTCAACCCGAGAGTTATGCAGCTTCACTATACATATGTTGTACAAAAACTAGTTTATTGTTAAAAAATAACAACTAGGAACAGTATACGGTAAATGTTCAAAAATGTCCCACTTGAATTATTCGAAAAGGCTAGTCGTCATGTGCGGTCGTGCAATGTTATGAACGCTAGCTGTGTTATCTGTCGACGTAATACTAGAACTAAAGGATGTTGTCCGTATTTTTTATTTATGTCTAATCTAAAGAATTAGGAAATAATCATGGAAAAGCGCCCCTAAAGGCACACAGTAATGTACAGGCCTGACGCTGGAAGCTGGCGAAAATTTTAAAATGGCGTGGATGAGCGGTGGCAAAAGTAGGCAGTTTTAGGTATAACGATTGCAGCCCTCTTTCTTCAGTAACCCTACCAGGGGCGTAGATTAAATATTTAAAAATAGGGATCAGTGAGCAAGTAATAGACAGACAAACAGAAGAACTAATTGTTGATGTTGGTGACAGTGATAGAGACTTTCATGATGAGAGTGAATGTGAAAACTAACTATAAAACAAAAGCAATAGGTTTATTTTTTCTTTTTGGTAAGTTATGTTTCTACATTATTTTCTGGTACGCTACTGTCCTATCTGTATTAATACTATAATTTACGCCTACTGAAAGCCTATTTGTGTATCGCTTCCAAATGACTTACCCCAATAGGTCATAAATGGGCAAGTACCTGCGCGACCGCTCGCCAGCTTCCTTCGTCGGACCTGTACTTTATGAAGTGCTGATATCTAAAAATGCCCAAGGAAACTTGCAATTGCAACGCTGGTACCTAATGTTTACCATATAAATAAGGGAATTCTATTTTATATTATCATGCATATATATCTACTACGTTTTACGCATTTTCCATTACCATATTCACGGACGTCTGCTGAAGACCTGCGGCATCTGTCAGCTGAAAATGGAGAAGAAAAGCATAGAAAACAAGAAAATGGGAGTATCACGTCGCTGTCGTAACAAGTGTTATTTAATTCCGAGATCGTCTTTGCCATTTTCGGCATACAGCAAGGGAGATCACTGCATAATCGCATAGGTACATCTTAGAGTAGAGTTTATTGCTTGACCGTGGACTATGTGTGTATGTAGACAAGTTCTCATGAATAATTCATAAACAAAAATCTATTTGTTGCCACGTGAAGTTGAAATCCATAAAAGTAAAAGCACGGAGAGCACGGCGCATCCCACCACCACGCAAAGTACCGTTTGTACCATGATGCTTGTGATCTTAACACCAGATCTTGCGCAATTGGCTCCGGAATCACTGTTGCCAACCTACTACAGGAAAAAATCCCACGTACAGGTCCAAAAAATCCCATATTTTCTCTAAAAATCCCTCCAACTTATTACTATTATTATTTTTTAGTTCGTTAATTTAATCGTTTATTCGAAGAAAAAATATACAATATTTTTGTAAACATGGACAACTTTTCGTGTCGATAGTATAATACCGATAATTTTTTTGTATGTAGTTATCTCGTTTCCCAAAAATGCAGACAAAACCAGGCCTTGGGGGTTTAGATGTTTAGATGTTCGGATTTCGGAACAATACACCAATTCAAACATTTATTTTTATTAGTTTTAACATCTGTTTCTGATCTGTTGACTGGTCACTTTCAAGATGTTTGCTGAAGACCATACAATGATACGAAAACAATATACAATTCAAAAAAGTTCAAGACAATTTATCGTAGGGATTTGAGCAGGTACCTGCAGGCTGCACCACGTCTCCGTCGTATATCAACCATTTCATCGTACAGCATTATATGATTATAGCTGACAAAATTTTACGTTTACAATTAGAAAAATGAGCGCCTTCATAATATAATATCAGGTCAACAAAATCAAACAAAACCAACCAGAAAATGGCAAATTACAAAAAATCCCGCAAAAATAAGAAAAAATCCCTTTATCCCTCGAGAACGTCAAAAATCCCTCGAATTGGCAACACTGCCGGAATCACATGAGGTCTCGTGTTTATTCCCTCCCCGCCCCCTCCCGCTTATGCATTAGCATGGGCATTGTTCATAAATGTCTTTGCCCATTCGAAAATTATTCTTTCACCATGGAAATATCGTTGCTGTCGATATATTCATGTGCACAGGGTACCATTGCATTATGGAAATGATAAATGGAAACACACTGTGCGATCGTGTGTTGTCGCTTTATTTGCTGGTATGTATCCAGTTAGCTCAGCACGTTTCTTACGCAGACAAAAGGCTTGCTACGACTTATGATAAATGGCTACACGTTTGTGGTATCGCAATATGAAACATCCGAATTTTTTCAAGCGAATATGATAAGTTAGAATGTTAATAATGCGTACGAAAACGCCTTTGTTGGAGGATGATAAGTGAATTGATTTATTTGACGCAGCTATGAGTAGGTACATGAAAACTATAAAAGTTAGAGCAATACGTTATCTATAGAATTATAACCGTTATTTCATACGGTGGTAAAAAGTTGTATTGCTCACCTGCTACACGGGCGGCCTACGAAATCCTATTAAGTACCTAACATAATTGTTCGAAACTTGACCAAGGTACTGGTTGTACAATTAGCAGCACTTTTTATTTAGCCCATAGGGTTTTTTGCTAAGGGAACGTATCCATGGTACGTGACCCGTTCGGGGGAGGAGCGGGTCTCCAAAAATACTACGCTTGGTCACAGTTTCGGGGCGAGAATCGACGCCATATTGTTAATTAGTCGAATCGAAATGTACTGGCCAGTGCGTTGACGTCAAATTGACGCCATATTGAGAACAGTGTTTGTGCTCGTTTACAACAATTTTGCTCCAAAAGTTATTAAAGTTTCTTACAATAAAAAATTCCTCAAAATCTGATGCACAATTGCTCAAAGTCTGATACTCACATGCCCGTTTGATATACTACTACGTCACACTTGTCTCACCAGTACAATATGGTGGCACACCAGTTCAATATGACGTCGATTCATGACGTCATCAGCATTGGTCATTATGCTGGGTTATATTTTGAAACACACTCTCAATATCGTCTAGAGAAACCTCGCGCTTTTTTGACCTATATTCAAAACTTTTTGTTTACAAGAAGTGATTTAAAGCCAGAGGGGGGGAAGGGGTCCTTACATATACTAGGAATAGTCACTGAGAGCGGGAGGAGACAAAAAAATTATAAAAATGGGTCACGTGGTATATGGGTATGTTCCTTTAAATGTGTTTCAGACTAAAAAACATACAAAATTTCCAGTATTAACTCTAATTTGCCCGCTGAGCACCTTCGACTCGTTGATGTTTTAATTTTTTTATAAGGAGTTTCGTGAACATAAAGAACATATTAAAATCGAATATTAGGTATCCCATCGGCCCGTATACGAGCAGGTATCATTTTTTAAGTTTAGTTGCTGTTGGTACACTTGTTTCTCGTTGTATTGTATGAAGAATTCCTTTCAATGCGGCTATATATAATTTGCATGTACAACGACTCGGGGCGGGTAATTTATGGCTAACTAAAGAACGTTAATTAGACTCTAACAAGCAGTTAGTGGAGTTACGACTCTGCAATAAAATTTCCGAGATTATTCCCTCCGCTACGGCAAGAAAAAAATTGAATTGGACGTCGTTGGAACGCGTAAACCGAAAAGGGAGACACACGATTTTAACAATAACTGGGAAATATGGTAATAAATACGCTTAAAGTTCTTTTTAATTTGCCTCGCCGGTCGTTTCTCATTATCCGTGTTCAATTCAATTCGCTATGAAATACGAGGCGACTACGAATCCTTTACAAAAATCTCAAACTGTGCCTCGTCTTGACACCAGAGTGTATTTAAATGCTAATTGTAAAGCTGGAACATTTCATTACTATTTATATTTATGAGAACAACTACTGCGCCACTGGAAGCTCATTACTATATTAATTGACGACAAGGTAAGTGATCAGGGTCTCGTATTTATCAGCCCAAAGCATGAAAAATTAGAGCACCTTTTACAATGAAATAAGATAAAGTGGAATTTTTGAGAAAGTATACATCTATGTTTGGACCAATTATTATTCAGCGACACACTAAAGATGTTGTATTCTTCGTACTTCTTCATCTTCTTCGGGAGGACGCCGGTTCGATTCCGGGTCCGTCTGCCTTGGTCCAAGTATTTATGTGGTTTCCTTGGATCACTTAGGTAAATGCTGGGGCAGTAATATTCCACAGATAATCTCTCATTCTCTTCTGTCTTCATTTCGTCCGTCTCAACCTTCTCACCCGAACCACCACCCACCCATTCCCACGATTCCTGAAAGCAGGCTGAAGAAGGCCTTCCGCCCTACCTTTCGGCGTAGTCCGGAGGGACTGCCCGCCCACCAGCATTACTGGCTGGTGGGAATGAAACACCCAAAAGTTTTTTTTTTTTTACTTCTTCATATTATAATAGGAAAACAGAAGAAAGTGGCCGGAAAAGTGTTTTCGCGAAACCTGCCCATGTAGGAACTGCCAGAAATGACAATGTGGTGAATTTTAGTCCAACATTGGGTTGCCCAAATTTGGCTGAACTCCGTATCTAAGGTTGGACCAAGTTTAGGCACACAATTGATCTACGAAAAATGGATATTTTTCTCTGTTCCAGATCTGGACCAAAGTTGACCATATTATCTTAGGCTGATTTATCATGGGACAGCTTTGAGTTAACTTACATTGACAGGGGACTTATTTTCTGTACTTAAATTCAAATGAAGTGATGTCTAAAATGATTAAATAAATATTCTGATCAATAGTTAATTAAAGAAATATTAATAGTACTGTTCAAATAATTTAGGAAAAGGAGAAATTATTTAACAATCTGAATCATATTATATTCTTTTATCAGCAAAGATTATTAAACCTGGTTTGAAAAATGATTAATAAATATTATCATCGATAATAATTAATAATAATATGTTAATCACTGGAGCTCCAGATCTTGTCGGCGGACAATCCAAGCGGTCAGCAAAGAGAAAAGATGAATTGTTATAAATATTTATCTTTAGGATTCAACGTTGGTCCTAGGTCGTATGGTAAGCCAGGCCCGATGTTATCATTCGGTAGTTCAACAATATCTGACCCAAAATTATAATTCAACTTTCTCCCGGAGCTCATGACTAGCAAGCCAATTTTGACCCACACCTAACTTAATCGTGTTTTCCTAGATGGGTACCCCAGTGAGGTACACGTAATATGTTTCGCACACGCTTCCACAAATGGTAACTTAATGTCCTAAGTACGCCCCTCATAATAACTTCATAAGCGAATCACGTCCGCTCCCTAACTGTGATTTATGCTAATTCATCTTGACTACAGTTGAAACAATTCTCGAGCATAGTCGGCATATCGTATTTTCTACATTGAAAAGAAATATATGGTTTTAATTGCATTTGTTAAAGTAACTAATTGGTTAGTCGTGTAGTGAACTTGACAATGTGCTCGGTGGGTGGTTCACTACTAGAGAAAGGAAGAGAGAGTCCGATAAAATTAAACAATTGCCTAAGGATAGGAAAAGGCAACGTCCTTGGAATGAGTGGTACGGCGTTAGAAGATTAATGGGCAGGGATTGCGATTTTAATTTGCTACGAAACACCATAATAGCTAAAAGGGGGTTCGTGCATACCGATGTGGATGTGGTCGTTCTGGCTCGGGGGATTGAAACTGTTCTTTTTGTTTTTCGGTTTCACGTTACATGAACTGCTCAAAATGCGGAAGTCTTGTCAGAAATGTTGCTATCAGAGAACACGCGTTTGTTCACGTTCTACAAATCTCAAGATTCCAGCCAACCAGCTAACCAACGGTATTGCGGTGTCCGCTGCTACAAGACTTTATTTTTACGGAATCCTGTTGGGATAAAAACTGGATTCTGAATGATTTTACTCGAAACATCCCTGTGTTTTAGTCTTGTGGATGTTACTATGATGAGCTTTTTCGATGTTTTTGATTTTTCTCACTCGTACAAAATTTTCACATGACATAATCAAATATGTCTTGTTTGGTTTTATCAATGCCTTTCGGCAAAGCCCAAACCAATTCTCATTGTGAGATTAAAAGACAACCTTAACTGACTATATCATAACCATCAAGAGGCGCGTAAGATATTAAAGAAATTATACTGACAAATTTTTGGGTGCTTCATTCCATATAAATGCGGGAAGTTCTCCTGAACTATGTCGGAGGGTATAGTGGAAGGCTCCCTTTAACCGCCTTTTAAGGAGGTGATTGAGGTGAGAAAGATGAGATGGACGAAATGAAGACAAAAGAGGGTGAAAAATTTTATCGGTGGAATTGGGATCCGTCAAATGAGAGGAGCCTAAAAACATGGCGCCGATTAGGGAAAATTTATCGTAGTTCCTATAGTGTACCGTGCAATTTCCAAGTTTTTAAATTACTATAAAATGATAAGTATTGACACAATATGTGATTCGGCTGACACAAAGCCTCGGAAAGGAAATTTCGTTGAAGGTGAGCGTGTTTTTAATGCTAATCACATTATAAAATTCGGAAATAACAAATCCGGAAGCTAGCCTTCAAATTCCGTCAAGTTTACTGCCTACTTTTTACAAACTTCGGATTTAAAAAGTGATTCACGTTATATAATTGGTGAGGTGATTCTGGGTGATTTAAGCAATATCATATCAATGACTTGCACGTGCAAAGCCGATTTAAGAGAACGTTGCAAACACATTATTGCAACTTTGTTGTATTGCAGCAGGTAGGTTCTTAACCTCAAAATACTTATATCGTATCATTAGAATTGTGTTAAATCAATTACACAGGAATAAATAATTTCTCACTTTATAATTTTAGTATGATTCTAGTTTTAAATATTAAGGTTATGGCTGATGGTAAATACTTGCTGAAATATAATCATGTGCATTAAAATGACGTGAACAAATTTTTATTCCGGAATTCACTTCTTTGATACCTACTGCTTTCATCCAAGCTTCTATTAGTTTACTTTTTTCTCTAATTTTCCGAATATATTTTTTACATATATAAAACGGTTAGTTTTTATTGGAAAGTAGTTAATGTAGGTGAAGAGTGAAGATCTATGTCTGAAGTGCTATTGCAGCTTTTCACTGAACATATTAACTTTTTATTTGATTTAACTTTAGAAGAAAACTTCGTCGACTCCATCATCAAAAAAATTTTTACTTTTTTAACGTGTTTTATTATTTTAATAAACAATTTTACAATTTGCGTGCACAGTTCCTATGTAAATTTTTCCCTCATTTGAGTTATAAATTTTGCCACCAGATGGTGTATGCCCATTTGACGGATCCCAATAGTACTGCCCTAGCTTTCGCCTGAGTGATCTAAGGAAACCACAGAAGAACTTGGACCAGGGCAAACGGACCCGGAATCGATCTAGTGTCCGAATATAAGCAACGATCTATTATAAAAGTCTAGGACATATCTCGCTATTTATTCCTAATCTGCAGAATTAAAGCTATGCTTCCTTGGGGGATATGCTGCCCCCCTGAAATTTTCCAGTTTAGGGCGTTTCTATCTTCCTTCCGCTTGATCGACTCCGATGTTTTTTTAAAATTATTATTTAAATTAAATTACGCACTTCATATTTAAGATATCGTGCGAAATTGATTGGAAACTTTCTCTCTACTCTTTCAATTTCAATTGACGAAGTAGAATGAGGACAGTTGTGTCCGAAAAGAGGTAGTCACTGCGGAACTCGATTGTGCACAAGGAAGGTAGGCAGGCATTGCAAATACTGTTGTCCAACTTAGTGTGACACTTGACCTTCCGATAGCGTAAGATGCAATATGGCAAACGCTTAAACGGGAAGCAGTATTTTACGATACAGTCGACCGCTTTGCCTGTTGCCATCCACTATACAGTTAACTTGATTGCTAAATAAATTTACGTACCTACTTCCATTTTTGAACGTGTATTTATCTTAAAATCATTTAACCAATAATAACTACTTGCTATAACTGTTACGAAGATACACTTCAGATGAGTTGCTTCAAAGGCTAATTAAAGAGGTAAAACGGCTAACGAACTTGTATGATTATATTACGTTTGAAAAATGAGGATTCGTTAAATACAGAAACATATACAGGCGTCACAATTCACCTTTACTTTGCAGGAAGTTCCCATTCTACTTCAATATTGATAAAAAAAAAATGGGGTGCTTCTTTACCACCAGCTACAAATGCTGGTGGTTGGGGAGTCCTTCCGGACTACGCTTCTTTTTAGAAAACATGGGAATGGGTAGGTGGTATTTGGGGTGAAAATGATGAGACGGACTAAATGAAGACAGAATTTACCCAGGTGGTCCAAGGAAACTACAGAAAAACTTTGACTAGAGCTAGCGTACCCGCAATTGAGCCGGTACCGGCGTCCTCCTGAATGGAATGCTCTAAAACTTGTAGGTTAATTGTTTTGTGCAGTCGTAAGATAAAAAATTATCCGGAGACCACTCGCTAGTTGCGTTACTGAACTACCGTTCTACTAGAATGTTTTAAATAAAACTAGTAGCGAAATTGAGTTGATGTGTTTAATGAGAATGTTTCTTACATACTAACTAACAAAATTAAATTTACTTAAAAACTAGAGAACAACTAAGAAAGGGGGTTGAGTCTAATCGAAAGATATTATGGTGATGGATATAGGAATTTCCGTCATATACAAGAGGGTGTTGAGTACAACCAGATATAGAAAAGTTCTAGAAACAGGTATCAAAGAGCTAACAATAAGCCAGGTATTAGTGTCAGAAAAACCTCATTTATACTACCAGGAATTATTGAATTTATCTCGTATATTTTGTCTGTATGACAATAAAATTATTCACAAAATATTGTAAAACCAAGTAATAAAAGAAAAGAATTTATGATCTAAAATGTTTGAAGAAATATTTGAAGTAGTGTTATAAAGTTGAATTTAACAAAGGAACAAAGAAATTTAGAAACTTGAAATGTAATGAAAGTAATTAACAATACTAAATCTCACTAAACGGAAAAGTTTTCGAATTAAAATAATTGTATAAAATATAGATAATTATTAGGACTAAACATTAATATTGATAAAATACTGAATGCGTATATACTTCTAGCCTCTTCTCCAAAACTTATTCTTATTGCGTTGTCACTAAATGCGGTTTTAAAATAAACGCTGAGTACGGTCCTTGTTCGAAGTCTGTTCTCTTAGTTTTTCCCAAATTGTTCTTTGCAGCTGTAGAGACCCTTTAAACATCGTTAAGTAACTCTTGGGTTGTAACTGTCGCAATTATCAGCTGATAATAATGGTGAAACGTATGTTTGCCCCTATCTAAAGCCGACATGAATGAAACTTTCGTCCAATATTTCTCGAATTTGGCAATGTTTAGTTCTCCACCCATGCATCTGCAGAGTTTTTATCGCACTACGTTGTTCAGTATTAGACACCTATGTTGCCAATT
Organism: Agrilus planipennis; assembly: GCF_000699045.2. Classification (NCBI taxonomy): domain Eukaryota; kingdom Metazoa; phylum Arthropoda; class Insecta; order Coleoptera; family Buprestidae; genus Agrilus; species Agrilus planipennis. The sequence goes on along the minus strand of NW_020439208.1, from coordinate 282,664 downwards.
CACGCACAGGGCCGGCTTCAGATTGTAAATTATTGTGATTTTCTTAAAAAAAGTTTAGCCTTAGCCACACCGCTGAACACACCGTATGGTTGTTTATTGTATCTAGTTTACATCCCTAAAAAACTAAAGGCAGATCAAGATAAATTTTAATCAAGGAATACTGAATATTCGATTGGACCGCACCGTTTAGATCCCTTTCCAAGTGAGTAATTTCCACATTAACAGTAGCTTATAAGAAAAACTTGCCCATTTTAACTAACATTTTTCTATCCAGCGAAGGGTAGCGCTACTTTTATTGTGGCATTATTATTAACAATATCTGTCACCCCTTGTGCTAGTTCTAGATTAAAATGTCACCTCTTTAGTGAATTTACAACCCTTATACGGCGTAAACTAGCGTTTCTTTACTATTTCGCACTTGCATTGGTATCGTTTGGTAATTCATGGCTAAAGTTTTTATTTCCAAAATCATCAAAAACGCTCGAATTTACTCTCATTTATTTTAATATTCATTTATAACTTATATTTTTTAAACGGTAGGTATGCGTGTTGGGTAGGTTAGGTTAGGTTATGTTAGGTATGCGTGTTAGTACATCTTTTGTTCGCTAACCAAAATAAATACTTAATTGTTTAAGTCGCTTAATGGAAGGTCGTTGAAGTAATGCGACGCGTTGGCGCGTCCGTAATGCTTATTACTTATTACTTCTCTCTTTTGCTCGTTTAATTTATCTCCGTAATGGCAATCGCTTCCGTTCTATTATGTACCGTTGTTGAACTGAAACTGGTTAACGATTGTCCGACAGTTTCACAATAAATGTAACTTGTAGGTGAAAGATTGCAGTGCGAGAACAAATCTACGTGTCGTTATTTTTTCAATGTAAGTCGCTTGTTTCGGCTCATTCATGTAATTAAAATTTATTTACGACTTCGCCTTCGCATCGGTCCACATTAATTAGTCTCTGCAGTCAATTATGAAGTGTCAACTGAGCCCTAGCTGACAAAGAATTTTCCTTGTCTCAACTCAGTTGACTGGCTGAGTGTCCTTAATCATCAGCAACCGCTTCAATTTTCTGAGGAACTTAAGTGCAACCTGAATAAAGACCTTTCAACATTATATTTTAATATCGATGGTATATCTTGAAACAAAAATGAAGTAATTTAAGAAAAGGAAAGACCAAAGAGGTCAAAATCTGGTGTGCCACTCCATTACTGTTATTGGTCCTGCCTTTTTTGAAATCAATTCATACGATAGCTTTTTCATAATAAAATCTAACCAAACGTAACCTAACCTAACCCAATCCAAACATCACTTGAACATTTACACTCTTCTGACAAACCAAGTGTTGGTTCAGTGTGACATTCATGGTTTGTGAGCGATCGTCCAATACGTACTCACCGGTTTGAGCAAGTGTTTTAATTTGCTCACGATCTACAGCGGCATGCTGACAAATTGTGTGCTATCGCAGTATGAATTCCGTCGTCTTTATTATTGCATATGAGGTGGAAAATTTTCTGTTACACATAATACTTAACAATTGAGCAAGTGTTTTACTTTGCTCACAATCTACAGCGGCATGGTGACCAATTGTGTACTATCGCAGTATGACTTCCGTTGTCTTTAACATTGCATATGAGACACACAAAGTTCTATATTGAGCATGTTCTGTTACACATAATACTTAACAATTGAGCAAGTGTTTTACTTTGCTCACAATCTACAGCGGCATGGTGACAAATTGTGTGCTATCGCAGTACGAATTCCGTCATCTTTAACATTGCATATGAGGCGGACAAAGTTGTATTTTGAGCATGTTCTATTTCACATAATACCTAACAACTGAGCAAGTATTTTACTTTGCTAACGATCTACAGCGGCATGGTGACAAATTGTGTACTGTCGCACAATGGATTCCGTCGCCCTTAAATATACGTATGAGACATGGAAAGTTGAATTTTGAATATCTTCTGTCCCACATAATAAATAACAACTGAGCAAGTGTTTTACTTTGCTCACGGTCTGCTGCTGCATATTCACAAATACTGTTATAGAATGAATTTTGTAGATGTTTCAGCTAACAAACCATTTCTTGCACTTGACATTTAGTGACATTTGCACCCACGAATTTGAAATTATACATCCCTTATGTGAACCATCGCGAGCAGCCACTGCATAATGTTCTAAACCTTTCCAACAAATTAAGAGTTGTACCAGCGTATACAATACTCTCTGTTAGTCTCTGGTACAAATTCTCAGGTACACACATGTGTGGCCTTGCTAAAGACAAAAATAAAAAGTAGGCAGCTCTTCTGCACATCGCATATGCATTATTCATCGTTTTATTTGAGAGGTTTTATCCCTTTAAAGAACATTTTAATTGGCTTAGGCGTACCCATTTGAACACGTACGATTTATTGGTACATGAGAACAACTTGAGCTCACCATCCATTCAACTACCCGCTCGCCTAAAGGCATATTTCGATTTCTGTGCTTCAATCAAGAATTTATGCGTTTTTTTTTATCATGATTTTTGAATAAACAATAATGACGGATCATTAAAAGTCAAAACATATTTGACAAAAGTACGGTACGTATTATAATGTCGTTGTTTTTTCTTGCCGGATAACTCCTATTCTAACTCTTTATTATGAGATAATGTTCGCTTCCACGTAAAAAAATTCAATTTATTCGGTTTTGTCAATATTTCAAAATACCTTTCTTTATATTTTTTTGTTCCCAAAGGAGTGTCCAGAGTGTCTGCAACGACATATAGCCTAAAACTTCAATCTAATTTTGAAAGATGTCTTCACTAGTAGCATTCACAAATGCTAACAAATAATTTACCTCTTCAAAATACTGACAAATATAACCCTTCCAAATTTGGACTTTTTAACCTTTTGGCATTCCTCCATACAGTACCAAATGATTCCGTCAGAAGTCGTATCCTATCTATGACCCTATGACCGAATATTGACACGTCAAAAATTGGGAAATTTAAATCTGTTGGGTAGTAAAACAGAAAAATATACTTACAAAGTTAAAGTATCACAAACCGCAATCGTATTTTTTTAAAGTAAAACACTGGGTTATACTACTTTATTTGTTTGTAAAGAAATTGAACATAGTAACAGCGTATAGAATTTTGTCTTTTACAGTTATTGCATTGAATATTTATACTTGTTTAAGTCATTTAAGTTTTTACTTTTTGATGGATTTTTTGCTGAAGGGACTTCTAAAAACTTTCCGTGGTTTTCTCCTAATATTCCTTAATGAGTTTTCATCATTATAAGGTCGTCAGCCCTAAGACTGGTTGGAGACGCATCTCCACTCTTTCTTATCCTGAGCTAATCTTCGCATTTCCCTAAAACTAGAACAACTCACATCCTTAACTATTTGCCAACAGTAATCTAATCTAGGTCTACCTCTATCCTTCCTAACTCCTGTTTATGCCTCTAATATGTCTCTGACTAGACCTTCATGCCTGAGAAGGTGTCCTACCAACCTATCTCGCCTATTTCTTATTAACTTCCATAGAGTCCTCTGTTCTACTAATTCTTCCTAATACCTCTTCATTTCTAATCTTCTCTATCCACGGTATCCTTATCATTCGCCTGTAACACCACATTCCGAACGCTTCTAGCCTTTTCGTTTCCGTCGCGCCCACTGTCCATGTTTCGCACTCGTACAGCGTCGTGCTCCAAACATACACCTTTTTCGAATTTCTAAATTAACCGTTCGTGAACATAGAAGTGACTTCTTTTTGTTGAAGACGACTCCATCCTGCACTATCCTCTGCTTTATATCCCTACTATTCCTTCCGTCCTGACTTATCTGACTTCTTAGATACCTAAAATCGGCCACTGGGTTTTCTTATTTTGAAAATAGTCTGGTATGTGACTATAACAACAAGCATATATATATTACTTTTCTTACTTTACTTTTGTGTGCGCTAATGTTCTGTGCTGTATTCTTTTATTCATACGGGTATGTATTTTTGTACATATAGTAAAGTTGTCATCGTTATCGAGACATAACGTTTACTTTATGTATGAACACGTTTCAGTCTTTTCGTTCGTATGACATAAAAAGAATAAAAAATACGAGACCGACAACCGGTCGGTTTCGTCCACAGTTATCGGAAGACGTTCGCAAATTTGGGACACAAGGCCATTACAACTGCATATACACATGTACATATATTAAATGTATAATATATTTCACTTTATCGCTAACCGTCTGCCTTCGTGAACCAGCAACCCCATTTCGTCCTCAATGCCGTTAGGTGCACCTGCCGAATTGTGTTATGTTGTCTTTCGGCATACGAAGAACTCATGAATTTATACAATCAGTTTTTCAGGACAAACGTAAATATACCTATGTACCCATGTTGGTATATACCAAAAAATTACGTTATGCGACACAAAGGATTACGTCTGTTTCTAGATTTTCAAAANAACAGTACTGTAGATAAATAGATTAATTACCTAAGTTTAGTAATAATTTAATAGTGTTTTTAAGTTCAATAATAATTAGTGTAAATAAATAGTTCTCTTCTTAAAAGTTAATTTGTTAAACCCACGAACATTACTATATTTTCTATTGGTTTTTCATACCTATAATTGAACTCCAATATGAAGCTTGATCCAAATAGATTTTCGTAATTTCAACCTTTTTTATATACAAGGTGTCCGAAGAACACAAAATTTATCAAAGGTGTTTTTTTTAATGGAGCACCCTATATATTTTTACATTTTTGGATTCTATGATCAAAATAACAGGGAGTTTTCATTAAGGTTTGCCTCACATAAACCTTAAGGATTTTGAAATGTTTTGAATTTTGTGATAATGTGGTAACAAATTTTAAATTGTCAACGTGTATTACTGCTTTTAAAACCAAATTTACTTTGAAGCCTGTTAATTGATTATGTTTTGTATCGCTACTGTGAAAAATTGACTAACGTATGCAGGATATCCAAAAATTATGATTAATAAATACAAATTTTAAGCGACAATAACTTGTTTAATTTAAGTGGAACACCCTGTATTTTATGTCATCAGTGGTAAAATTCAATACTCTAGCGAATACCTTCCTATAGCTAACTGTTGACTTTTTATGAAGAATGCACATTTTCGGAACGCATAGCGATTTTAATAAATTTAATGTAATTTATCAAGTCAGCTATGTCATGTTGACAATTCAGAATTACATGGAACACAGTCGAGATAAACCAAAAACATTTGAATAACATCACTTAAGATTTATGGACTAGGTTTTAAAGGAAGAAAGCAAAAGATTGATGGAAATATAACAAATAATAATGCCACATAGCATTCATCAGTGATTTTCAAACGAAACCAACAGTTGCAAGATTTCTTTTTGTATGCTTGCATGTTTAGAAAAAATTGTCGTTAAAATGTTAAAAAAACCGCTATTTTTAAAAGATTTGTGCATTGTGTTTTAAGTGCAGAAATTCCCAAGAAAATCCATATCTAATGGCAAACGAAACGCTGTGCAGGAATTTAACTAATTTTGGTACCTGCCTACCTAATAACTAACGTAACCACAAAATATGTGATTCCTGAACGACGCCCAAAATAACAATTTAATTACTTATGTAAACGCTGTCGCAAATAAAGAATTTGTAAAAGTATGCGTGACATTTTCTTTTAGGTATTTCGGAACGGTTGAAGCATAATTTTGAAAGTTCTGACATTATTTACGTCACGTATGTCGCATCGATTTGAAGAGAGTGATTTTATAGCATACTTCAGCCACAGCGCGAGCAGTGTTTGTTCACGCAAACATGACAAAACTCTCCGTTATGTGCTTCGCTTCCGAAAACGCGGAGGAATTTCATCAAGTTTATTTTCTCTTGTATGAATGAGTAGCAGTAGTTTGTTGTTCGGATACGTCAAGCAAATATTATTCTCCCGGTTTAACGTGTGGCACAGGAGCCATTATTATTATCCTAAAAGCACTCTTGTAGAGGCTCTTTAACGCGCTGTTGGCTCTAGATTGCCCTAGAGGTAGACCCTTCCATCCGTGCAAGCTAGTTAAGTAATTATCATATGGGTATATATTCCGTGGCGTCAAAAACGATAAAAACACCCGTAATTTATGTAAGCGGTGTATGCAGGTCTCATTTTATTTGAAAACAGCACGTGTTGGCACATGCAGTCAGATTTACGACACAAAAAGTCAATATTCCATCTACGCCGTACGTTGTGGATCGCGATTTCTATCTAACTGGATCTCGTCAACACGCCGACAGAATATAGTCCAACTCTATCTGCTGTCTGCAGCGTTTTATGAAATACTACAAGCAGTGTAGCGAACGCCATCTGTAGACATTTTGTGTAATTCAGAAATGTTCGAGAAAGTCCATAAGGATATCGTTTTTATACCCCTACGTTCTTTGTAGTAATATATCAAACATTGTCTAATTCTATTTTAGAAAATATTTACTATCACTAACTGTTTGTTTATGTGCTTACTGGTTACTTGCTGTTCCAAATATTAGACCCTTTAAATTTACACCAAAACCTTATAGGCTTCTTGAAGTCTATAATACTTTCTCCGATGATCTTTTACCAGTTCCTTTTTGGACAATACTGATTCAAAAATTTTATCTGCTTTATTGAATGTCATTTGTTTGGTGAAACATATTAACCATAAAATTTGAAAAAAAAAACACTTGGTACGAGTACTAGTACTAGTCTTTGCGGAAAAACTACAAAATAGAACTTGTGAAAGAAACTAAGTGATTTTCTTCTTCATATTGTAGCAACCACGAGCGTGATTGTATGCGATCTGGCATACGTGTGTTTGAGCGGCTTATCGATTCGCCGACTAGCCGCGGGCGCTTTTCTTCATGTGCGCTGTATCTGTAAACGTGTGTGTCGTACGTGCGTTCCGGGAAAGCAATTAAACCGCTCAATAAAAACGAGACTTCTCTGAACGGCTGGAGAATGTTCCCGAAAGGAGGCAAGGGAGTATAAAAAGGAAGAGACGATCGCCGAAGTGGAGTAGAAATAAATTGACCGTTGCAGAAGTGAATCAAGAGATAAATTGACAGTGATAGAAGTGAAATAAATAGAACAGTGAATATTAACAGTAGTGTAAATAAATAAAGTTTAGTAATAATTTAATAGTGCTTTTAAGTTCAATAATAATTAGTGTAAATAAATAGTTCTCTTCTTAAAAGTTAATTTGTTAAACCCACGAACATTACTATATTTTCTATTGGTTTTTCATACCTATAATTGAACTCCAATATGAAGCTTGATCCAAATAGATTTTCGTAATTTCAACCTTTTTTATATGACAAAATTGGAAGCTGCCTGTAATAAATCTCACTGCATAGAACTAAAGCTCAATTTTTTAAAAATGAGCAAAGCAGCTGGCCCGGAATATTCGCCCGTTCTTTAGCTTTTGATACCATCTGAATAAACAGTTGGTGGTGGCTTACGAAATAAAAATAATACAGAGCTGCCTTTTTTACCATATCAGTTATGATCTTCATTCGTTAATTGCGTATTTTGTTTTTATGTTTCGTTCTCAGTTTTTATTCCGAAACCGCATTTGAACCCTAGGGTTTTTTTAATGCTTTTTCACGATGATTTTCGGGCATGGATACAGACAGATGAAACTGTTTTCATACATCATCCTGAGGACTGCATTTCGCTTCTCTCGCACTTCATTTCATTCTCTCAAGTAAAAGCACAATGTGCACTTTATTGGCTACTAACTGAACGGCTTCGCAACGGAACAGTTACATTCCAGGGCATCTGACTTTAATTTCCTCTTTTCCAATGACACTCGACACATAACACAGCGACTGACTTCGATTTGTTTCATAGTTGTGCTCTTGTGTGTGTGTATGATATGTGATATGTGCGAGTATGTGTGAGTGTGTGTGAGTGTGTAAAAGATCTTATGTCAGAACGGTACATGAGTGGTGTTAAATATATCGAGTTCACTTCTATTATTATCAACCAGCTGACGCATGACCCTGCACGAGCTAAAGGAGGTCTCTTATGCCAGACGGATGCATAATTGCCCTTTGCATTGTACATGGATTTTCCTTAACGTACCTCAAAATTGCCTACCCTATCAGTTTTTCCCAATTTCTTAGAGATCCATAAAAGAAATCCTTGTGGCCGAAAGGTCCCATCCCACAAGTAAGAACGAAAACCGTCAAAATTATTAATTTGTACAGTAAAAGCTCCTTATTCACGGTTTCCTTATTCGCGGGTGAAAAAATTGCAATCCAATGCCTGTATTCGCGGATGCAATCGGTAAACAGAAAAGGATTCGGTGTTATTTATTAAGGGGATTGACCGCAATAGGCCGCTCGTGGCTACTGTGAATTTTTCCGAAAATATGGATTTCTATTCTAAACATTGTGATTTAACGTTGCGAGATAAATATCTGATTTTTTGTATGGCAACAGACAAAGGTTCACACTAACTCGGCACGTTTTTAGTTTTCAATAATATGGTCATTAGTGGCTTTTACAAGTGCTTAAAGTTGATGCTTCTTATAGGACACGTATTTTCAATAGAAATTAAGAAATTAAAAAAAGGGCTTCGACAGGCTTTAGAACAAAGCTTTATCTATCTTACTACAAAATTTCAAACCTTTGTTCCAAACATTAAACTCATGAAATCTAGAACCGATAAGCATGTTTTTACTTTACGGCGCGTGTAGAACTGAAACCTTTTAATGTATCGGCATCTTTTGACTATGTACTGTTGGTACGTGCCGAGCAAGCTTTTATAAAGGATGCAACCGAGTGGACTAATTTGAAAATTCAAAACAAGAAAAAAATCACTAAATTTTTTAATTTCTTGCCTAAAGCTGACTATAACGATTAATTTTAATTGCGAATTTATCAATACATTGATTTTATTTTAAAACATATTGATTTTATTTCGGAACCTTAGAACGTATCACCTATGATTCCATACTAATTATCATTCCATATTTACTATTTCTGTATTCGCGGCATATTTATGGAACGTATACCACGCGAATAAAGAGCTTTTACTGTACTTCCATGAGGGATTAATAAAGTGAAACTTCTTTATCGACGGCAGGAAGGAAATTTACTAGAGTATAAAACCGAAAAGTGTAACGTCACGATGAGTCACAGCGTCACGCGTCACGCATCACGCGCACGTGTGACCCCTGTTGGATATGTTCAAAAGGAGTCGTTTTAATAAGTTTCAGAAGCTAACCTGTTAGTAGCAACCGATAATCCGAAAATTGCCATTTCGCTGTACTGTATATGTATTGCATATGAGTTTGTTTTTGTTTCTTTTGATTTGTGATTTCTCTCAGCAGTTTTGTATGCTTCAAGCTTAAAAGTTATAAACAAAACTAAACCAATATTCCACATCCGTCCGCTCTAAATAAAGTTGATTTTTTCTGGTGTTTAGTAATTAGTTAATGCAATAGTTTAGGCCAATTTTTTTTTTTTTTTTAGATACTACGATTAATATACAATCTAAAGAAGTTTCACTTCATACGCGTGTACACGCTCGCCCCTTTATTAAATTATTAAATTTCTTTGTCTTTATTATCCATTCCTTTAGTCACCACAAATAATAATTGTTCAAATATTGTTTACTACATTCATGTTTACAAAAGTAACTATATCGATGGTAACATAGTACCTATCTTGGAGATGATTATGCAGCGTTAAGTAGACAGTGAATGAATGAAGTGGCTTTATTCTGGAACACCCTGTGTACTTAGGTGTACACTTTTGTATGCCCAACATTATTTGTTAAGTAAATCTTATTAGCAATCAAGTCTTTAAAGAGCTGATGTAGCCTTGTCATGCAAATATTTTTTTAAGGAAGAGAGATGTTACTTTTCAAGGGTCCTTTTAACTGCCCGCCTTTTTTGGCCGTTGCATAAGTAGATGTTTTTCGTGCGTGGGTTTATCTGAAGATGCTACAAATGGATCTTCGAAATGTATTGTTGTTTCGTTAGAGATTAAAACTTCGCCTTCTCGGATGATATTTGCTGAACGGTCAGTTATCTCATAAATATGTATAATTCTCTCAACGTATTCTTGCAGAATTTGGATGAGAAACATAAAAAATATCTAGGTCAATAGCAAGCAGAAAGAAAAAAAAACAGCCGTTGCCTCTTGTTCGGCTAGTTGAATAAATATTACGTACGAGGTAAACCTAAGAAGATTCTTTCTTCTATTATTAAATTCTTTTTTGTTGTATAATATAAATGGTAACTGATTATCATACGTAACTGTAAACAATTGGAGAAAGGCCTGAAATCCGAGATGATCCGCAAACATGACAGATAAATAATTTCGTGACCGTTGCTCGTTGTTGTTTCCCGATGCGAACTACTTAAACGATCTCAGGTCGGTTATTCGACTAACGAATAACACCTGCTATTTGGCTCTTACTTCTTCAATACAAAGCCCTATTGTGTTGTTATTTTTGTGAAAGAAATTTGGGTCAGTTTATGCGAATGATAAACCACTTCAAGATCGCTGGTTACGGTTATTAGGCTATTTTTGACGACGCCGTTTCCGGATTCTAACCAACTTGACAAGAAAATTCGAACTAAATTGAAATAACTTAAGCGTAAATTTTAAACTACTTTTGATGTTGTACTTACTTTGTGAATGAGCAAACTTGTGTTCCTTTTTTGTCAAATTACGAATCCTGTAAAGAGAAAAGCACAAAATTACTTAATCGGTCACCAACAGTAATGATAGAACAATTGATGTAATTCTTCAAAATTTATACTTTTTCTTGCACAAATAGTTTCTGCTTGACATCTTATATATATAAAAGAAAGTCTTGTTAGTTACACTAATAATAACTCAAGAACAGCTAAACCGATTTGGCTGAAAATTGGTGAGGAGGTAGCTTACAACCAGGAGAAGAACATAGGATACATACTTTTTATTCCGTTCCCGTGGAGGGGAGGAGTGCTGAAGAGGAGTTGCAATGTTTAAATAGAACATATACTATTTGTCGTCAGATTTACTTGAAACTTGGTCTTAATGGCCTCTCATTTAATTTAAAAATCAACCAAAGGGGGGAGGGGTAAAAAGGTGTTGCAATTTTTGTTTGGGACATACTTTATTTGTGGTTGAATTTACTTGAAACTTGGTATATATGCTGTTTGATATTATTAATTAAATGAAAAGAGGTTGCAACGTTTCCATGGGGTATACTTTATTTGTACTAGGATTTAATCGAAGGTTGCTCATTGTGGAAATTAAGCAAATACGTGTTTTTGCAATTTTTAAAAATCAACCCTTAAGGATGAAATGTTGTTGCTACATTTGTATTTGAAATCTAAGATGGCAATATTACATAAAATTAAAACGTTGTCAGGGTGAATTGAGAGTTAAATGGTTTTATGGAGAAACAATATTAATTTCTGCGAGCGAAGCCGCGGGGAAAAGCTAGTATATTAATATAAGGCAGGTTATTTTTCTGAAAAACCGGTGCAGGGTGCAGATGCTTTAAAATCCTACTGGGTTTGTTATCTTCTTAGTTACTGGCAAAATATTATGTACTTCAAACATTTTATGAGGGCAATTACTGTAGGTAACAAATTCTAGAAAATAAATTCTGTAGCAGCGCACTGTTCATAGCGGTAAATCATTAGTGTAGACTGTGAAATTTGCTTTTTCTTATTTGCTATTGAAAATAAACCTATTTATAATTTGTAATTAATGGAGCGTTATTAAACGCATCTCCGTAGGAGGTTTTCCGCTATTGCTTCATCAGGTTTTCTTAAGTGCTGAATATTAGAACACATTTTATGTTTCCAGGATGGATGCAGAATAAATTAGGGAAGCAATAACAATTTTAGTTTCTTTCATTTATGGCAATGACCAACGTTTATACATACACATACACATACAAATACATATTATTTATTATCGATGCTGGTAGATTCATGATCTTAATTCAAAAAAGCAAAAATTAGAAAACTAGCCGATACACTAACGGAGGTGAATATTAAAGGTAGTTCACATTTATGCCACCATCACGCTCCGTTGTCGCTTTATGTTGCTTCGGGCTTCGAATGTGATTCAAAAAAGAAATAAAAAAGCAAATATGAAAGAACTAGCCGTAGGTGCTTGAACTGATACACTAACGGTGGTGAATATTAAAGGTAGTTTGTAATTGTCTCACCATCTCACTCCATTGTCGCTTTTCTAATTGCTTTGGATCACCCCCACAGTATATAAAAAATAGTAAGTAGTTTAAATATAAAAAGAAATTGAAAGCTCAGTGAAATATACCGATATATAACATGTACATTCTTCTAAATACTAGAGAATATTTTGAGACAATATTAATAAGGACAATTTTCCTACAGAAATTGTAGCTATAGCTAGTGTATATTTTGGAATACTTCGTTTTTAAAAAAACTGTGAGAATTGATATTTGATTTAGTACAACAATTTTAATGCAAAAAGTTAATTAATTTTGTTATCAAACTCTGAGCGTTGAATCGTAAATTTGAATAATATTTAGCATCGGAAATGTAAATAGGGCTTTGAAAAGAGCTCAGTAAGATGGAATAGCGAAGTTTATCTTAATAGAAAGGCAAATGTAAGCAAGGAAGCTAATTATAGGATGAATAGGAATCATCAAGCGTCTTGACATTGAAGGAGGCTTCTGTTGTTAAATAAGTGTATGTTTTACATTTCCTCATTTGTTGATAATAGCTAGATTTGGAATTACGTAAGAAGGGCAAATATGTGGTAGAACTCCTCGGGGAATTTTTTTAAAAATTGCAATAAAAGGCTTTTCTATTGTAATTTCCTAATAGTCTAAGGTAGCATTAAAAGCTAGGTTCGTTTGATTTAACATAATTGCTCACAATTAGTTAAGGATGTGGGATGTTCTAGTTTTAGGGAAACGCGACGACTAGCTTAGGATGGGAAAGAGTGGGAGTGATATGTGTTTAACCAGGATAGACGAGTTTATGATGATGATGATTTAAAAAGGTGCGTAAAATTTTTTCTTCACGAACTTATTGACATATATGTTACCGGAAATGTATGAAATCCGTCATTGTATATAATTCCTAGGAAATCTGTCATAAACCTACTTAATAACCATACAATAACGTCACTAATTCATATACATCTCCAAACCTAACCTAACCAAACAATAACGTCACCAATGCATATACATCGTAGTAAAACCGCGTAAACACAGATCATACTGATTATCAGTTTACTAACGTATTTTATTAATTTTATTTACACAGAGCATTACTTTTATGCATTTCCTAGTACAATATCGGAATTTCATACAATTCCTAGGAAATGTATACATTTCCCAGGATATGTGTGTATTAAAAGATCTTTGAAACAATATTTTATACATTTCCTAAATAGTCTCGGAATTGTATACATTTCCTAGGAATTTTATACAATTAACATTTCGTTGTAAAAGATAAAAATTACTAGCACTGATGATACATTGATTTAAAAGAAGGATGTAGGTAATTATTGAGACGAATATAACTTTTCATTAATCAACGTCAATCAAAAGCGAAATAAATTTAGAGTTATAAACATAAAAATGACGACTTGCCTCAATGATCACGAGAGTCATGATACTTATATGCAGCCTTGTTAGTGTATTGTAGGTCGGCATGTATATGCAACAAAAAGAATGCAAAAATCGTTTTGTGAAATGGATTCCGCCAGAACATAAACCATTCGTGAGATTTTCAACACACGACATACATGAAATTATTACAGTAGGTACAATATGTAGGTGTACAGTACGTCACAAATAAATTAGAAACAAAGTAGAAACACAGCACATTATTAAGGATAAAAATAAAGACAAAGGATTCTCACGTTTTATCAACTAGTTTTGTAGGTAATAAAAATAATTTATTGAATATTTGATCGTTCAATAGGATCATCTTCTGAAATAGTAATGACAAAATTGGTCTTGCTTTTGCAAAAGACCAAGACTACAAGACCAAGAGCAAATTAATCGTTTCGTGGGAAGTGAATACATTCACTTGTGTGTCCTTGCCAGGACTATTTGTTCGGTGTTACAGAAATAATTCCACTGAATAGGTTTGTTGAAAACAGTGATTAATTGGGACTCCATTTTGTTAATTTCGTAGACTGATAATTTTTATTATTTTTCCTTAAATGCAGGAAACCTTTTACTGATTTCAACGAAATACAGTCTGGTGCACAGTAGACAAAGGCGAAAAATTATTAAAATTTGTAAATAGTTTGTACGTAATAGATAACATCCTAGGTACCCCGAGATAAAAACGCTCAGTCTCTCAGAGTCTCTGAAAGCGAGACTCTATTCTCCGTCTCTCGTCGAGTCTCTCTGGTGTCGCTGAGAGATCCTCATTTCGTATCCAGTCTCTGAACGAGAGACTCGAATCTCTCAATGAGTGGTGTCTCGATAGACATGGTTAAAATTTTCTAAGTTCAAAATATTTCAGAGATCCCAGTCTTTCTACGATAGACTCGAATCTCTGAATTAACAATTTTATCGTTGGAGTCTCTCATATTGGATGTGAGAGATCCATAAAAACACCTAGGCAATAACTGAAAGACTGTGAGAGACGCTCGCAGAGACGCTGAAAGACTTTGAGAGACTCTGAGAGACTTTTTGTCTAGGGACGTCATTCGATTATTGTGAAGGTTATTAAGACAAATTCAGTTGCATTAAGAACACGCCGTAGCTTCGAAGAATATCGTAAGTTTCGCTCATAGTGGGAAACACTGTAAGTACATTTTTCTCAGGGACGTAGACAGTACAAAGGCTGTGTCTGCCTGTCATTTATTTTATTTTTTTTTTTCGAGAAATCGTTTGGCCATTCGCTGTAAGAATTTCGCATAAATAATAGAATTTTTGCGCTGTCACCCGTGCTGTTCATTAGATATTCGAGCCGCTATCTTAGTTTATAAATCGTGGAGTTGTCGCGACTACACGTCGTTTTCCCGAACACAGAGAACGATAAGGATAATTGCAAAAAGTGATCTCAGTTTGTCAACTGCGCTTCGTTGCGGCCGGCGTTATAATAGTGTGCGTAGGTACCTTCGGGATGGATAAATCGACGAGATCGTTTGCATTAGCATTCTAATATTCTTCTGCTATCTACTTCAACATTGATATGTCGACTGTAGTAATCTACGGGCTAAGGAAACGTGCAAAATGGACATTTTTATGGAACTTTCTCGCCATCTGACTGACTGCACAAAGGTGCCGGGAATCAGAGTTCGTAAACTTAACTGTCTATCCCATTGAGATCGGATCTCTATAGTACCTCCAGTCGAGAACAAATTGCATAAATTGAGAGAAAATGTTTAATATTTTGTTGTTAGGTGCTTGCTCTTTCATTTATTGTATCTCCAAGAGGTCACGTCTTTTCGTGTTTCATTTAGGTCGAATGTAGCCGCATACTTCAGAAGAATATCAACTGTCTGTGAAATGCTTTAGAGTTTTCTGAAATTCCCATCGTAACAGTTACCTTTGATTATGATGATAACCATGTTTAATAAAGGTTCGTTTTCCTCATCTTATTTTGACGAATATTGAACCTTTCGAAATATTCCATTTTCACTTTATTTTATTTTTCTTTAAAACAATTTTAAGTAAAATAAAAATACTGGTATGCAAGGGATGAAAAAGTAGGGAAAGAGCGAATATAAAGAAAGGAGACGAAAGATTAGAATAAGTGGCTGATTTTAGGTGTCAGATAAGTCAGAATGGAAGAAATAGTAGGGATATGAAGCATAGGATCGTGCCGCCCTCAATAAAAAAAAGTCACTTCTATGCTCGCGAACAATAAATATAGAAATTCGAAAAAGGTTGTTAAAAGTGTATGTCTGGAACGCGGCGCTCAGTGACAGTGGGCGCGGCGGAAAAGAAAAGGTTAGAAGCGTTCGAAATGTGGTGTTATAGGCGAATGATGAGGATAACGTGGGTAGAAAAGGTTAGAAGCGTTCGAAATGTGGTGTTATAGGCGAATGATGAGGATACCGTGGATAGACAAGGTTAGAAATGAAGATGAATTAGAAATGAATAGAACAGAGGACTCTATGGAAATCAATAAGAAACAGACGAGATAGGTTAGTAGAACACCTTCTCAGGCATGAAGGTCTAGTCAGAGACATATCAGAGACAGAAACGAGAGTTACGAAGTGTAGGGATAGACCTAGATTAGTTTACTGTTCGCAAATAGTTAAGGATGTGGGATGTTCTAGTTTTAGGGAAATGCGAATATTAGCTCAGGATAGGAAAGTGTAGAGGTGCGTGTTCAACCAGTCTTAGGACTGACGACTTTATGATGATGAAGACAATTTCCTGAGACTCCATACTATATTTTGTACATTCGCGTGAATTAAAATAGTAAAAATTGAATAAACTGAAGAAGATCAATCAAGAAGAAGAATCTCTATGAACAGTCTTAAAATTCTTTCTATATGAAATAACCTACAGTTTTCGACTAAGAGGCTAGTGTCTTTTATTTGCCTCCATAATGTTTTGTAACTTTTTTTATAAAATAAGAAAACATTCGTCAGAAATGAATGCCAAAACAATGACATACACTTTAAATCACCTGAAATAAATGTTATGGTATATTTATTCGAGTTTTACAGCAAAGATACACAAACCTTATTCCTTCTAGAAATTGGCTTTTAAGAAGCCACTATACTATATGTACAATGAATTTAAATTGGTTCCAATTTGTCTCTTTGGGAATATAAAGCATAAAGGTGTGTAGATTTTAGCACAACAATTACGACAGATTTTATTAGACATTCGAAAGTTGAGGAATTTCGCAGTTGTTTACGATAACTGAAATAAAGAATTAATAAATTTAATGTCCATGTCGCATAATAAGAATTATCGTAAAATAGGTGCAATCGTGGACCATTAATAATATTCTACCCGTATGTTAGTTTCTTATTTATCTTTCGAGCAAACTTTGCAATATAAACATGTCCGATTATAAAACTGTGCGTTTTACACGATCAACGATTCGCTGTTTTTCATTGGAGGCGTACCGGTGAACATAGATCCTACGATAATATTTATTACTTATTCAATAAATTTAAAGCTGGGGTCAGTTGAACATCTAACAACGTCGAGTTTTTTACATCGAAGCACTGAATGTTGGGTGAATTTTTTCCTAAGATATTTAAAGGCGTAACACATATCTAACCATGAAGAACATAATTTTACACCATGTCTTAGATTAAAACCATGGACTTACATATAGGTGCAAGGTAATTCATAAATGATAGAACATTGGAAGGCATCCAAATAAAACGATCAGCAATTATTTTATACAAAAAAAAAGATCTGATATTAAATTCTTTTTCAATTACCGCCAGATTGTTGAGAATTTCAGTAATAAAATTTTACAATAAAATTAATAAACAATTTTAAAGTAATCAATAGCTATTAGGAAAATTATTTTATATTCAAAAACTGATTGCCGAAGTTATCATGAAAATTTAAAATTATGGATAAATCGGCTTTTTTTTGATATTTATATGATTTATGATAAGGCTGATACTATTTATTAATCATAGATAATCATTGTTTTGAGTATTAAAATTATATAGGCAAATTTAGTAGGTTTTTATGTTTTTGGTAATTTTTTAAAATTTAGATTATTATCAACATTTTCGCTAAACTACAATTGTTCTATAAAGAATTTTATCAGAATTCTGTGGATTACAATGAATATAAATCATGTTAATTCGGATAGTTTATAAAAGACGTCGTCTAATAGAGACACTTAAAAAAATTATCCTTGAATCCTTAGCTGCTGTATTATGGATAAAATAAATAAATTTGAATAAGTACATGTAGATATTATTTCAGGGGGACGATCCAAACAAAGAGCGGTCCCATCATAGAAAATTTTTGAAGGTAGGGTATTGCCATTTTTGACCGTTATTATTATAGGTACTTATTGTTGTAAAATTACTTTGGCATCTATTCTAAACTAAAACGAAATAATAGTAATTAAGAATGAAAATGCCAAGAGTGATAACGGTTATTATCGAAAAGCCTAATAGCGAATTGATGGCCGTTGAATCTTTTTATTGGCCTAGGCATAAACGTTCATTGCCTTTTATAATGTTTATAAAATGTTAATTATTTTGTCACGTTTGACACATCACAGCGTTTTTTAAAAGTCAAGCCGCACGCAAAAGACCATCCTATAGAATAGATAGTTCTTCAACACCAATACCAGCCCAAATATATAAATATCTATATAATATATAGTATCGT
Source organism: Agrilus planipennis (assembly GCF_000699045.2). Taxonomy (NCBI): domain Eukaryota; kingdom Metazoa; phylum Arthropoda; class Insecta; order Coleoptera; family Buprestidae; genus Agrilus; species Agrilus planipennis. Next base: position 264,360 of record NW_020439208.1, on the reverse strand, counting down.
TTAAAAGCGTTCTGTACGTATGTATGTTATTAAGTGCGAAACGAAAAGTTACACGGCGGCGTTTGCAAAGGTGGCCGCGACCGCGACCGCGATCGGGCCATCCAAAGTTGCACACCGCGACTCACACGTGAATTACGTGTGTGCGGTCGGTTGGTGGTTCCATGTGGGAGTCGAAAGTAGGTTTGCAGGTTCACCGGAAGCTTTCGGATCGCAGAGAGCGGGTCAGAAAAATACGAAGGCCAGAGAAGTTCATTGGCCATTCGCCAGCGGAACCTTCTTGTTACGTATAAACGTAGATGCAACGTATACTTACTTTGTTCTCTCAATCATCTGTTGTTCATCATATATTTACGGTCACAGTATGTACAGTGTTCTATAAGTACACCAGGAAGAAGTATTTTAGGTAATCATTCATGTGATTGCCAATTATTCAATGGTTAAGGGAATCATCATCATAAGGTCGTCAGTTCTAAGACTGGTTAGACACGCACCTCCACTCTTTCTTATCCTGAGCTAATATTCGCATTTTCCCTAAAACTAGAACAAACCACATCCTTAACTATTTGCGACCTGTAATCTAATCTAGGTCTACGTCTACCCCTCCTAACTCCCGTTTCAGCCTCTATTATGTCTCTGACTAGACGTTCATGCCTGATAAGGTGTCCCAGTAACCTATCTCGCCTATTTCTTTATTGACTTCCATAGAGTCCTCTGTTCTCTTATTCTTTCTAATACATCTTATCAATGCATCAGGAAAAGATTTTGTTATTCATTCATTGTTTATCTTTGAATATTTAAAGGAAGACTTGTTGAAGTTAATTCTGTTAAGGATCATTCTTTTACACTTTGGCTTTGTTCTATTATTCCTGTCTGCTATTTTTATGGTTGGATAGTGAGCCGATACTGCCATGCATCTGTACATTACTTTTTGTGATACACTGCTGTTGTTTGAAACAGAATTATCGAGTTTTCGAATTAAAAGAATGGAAAAATACCGTTGTAACTAGTGTTAATATTTTTGTATTAATTCCAACTTAAATTAAGATTATTTTGTGATTACTATTTTGTATACATATATAACGTTTTATAAGAGTGTACAACAGACGTATCCATTTACTTGTAGTGCGGTTCAAATCGAGTTTCCTTCCTAACTCACCGTTGAAGTCTCCAACTACATCGCGTGTTTTCTTAGGGTAATATCCATGGTAGCGAATAAAACTGTTCGTACACACACTGTACTTTAAGTTGCCTTCCTTTTTGAGCATCAAGTGACATTTAAGATGTCAATATTCTCTTAAATTATTAATATTAGTTATCAGGTGTCAACTTATTAAGGAAAATATTGAGTTAATAATCACAAAATTCTTATCAATTCCCAGTGTAACCTTATTTTGATGAACTGATAACGTAGTAATCCATGATTTATACTAAAAATTGATTATTCATTAGGATGTAGGTGACGAGTTGATAGATTAGGTATTTATTTGCAATTGCAGAATTCTGTTAATTAACGATCTCTGCTTCTATTGCAGGTTAATAATTACTCAAGCCGTTATACAGGATAAATTTAATATACATGTCACTTACTCTTTATATCACTGTATTATACTTAATTAGTCATATTTATTCATATATTCGTATCGATGTTATGCGTAGGTATCATATCCTGTAGTCACTTGTAAAATAAATTTTGCAGTAGCTGATGTATATTACATTACATGAAAATCGTAAATTTAGATTATGAACTATTATGAAAATGAAGTTGAAATGGTCAGTAGCTTTTATTTTTTTTACATTGTTTTTATTTCTTAGTTTTATCTACATATGTACTTCATTACGATTTACGAAAACAATTCCGTAATTGCTATTATTGTAGGTCCTTCATAAATATTATTAGTTTAGGTACTTAATATTACTAAATATTAATAATATCGAATAAAGCAAGTAGATATCCACACATGTGGACCTTGTTGGAGCATACGTAATCCTAAAATGTAGCATTGTACTACATATGGCGTTTACCGCGCCATTTGTGGCATTTTCTAAAACGCACTGTTAAGACAGCAGGTAAAACTTGGTCTGTGTTCTGTCGGAGCTGTCCGCGACGTGCTGATGAGATCCAAAAAGATCGAAATCGCGATCCGCGTCTGGCAGTTTCGACAGAATACAGACCACTTCGAATTATTTTATTCGATTATGGTAACGTGCCTATCACGTTGAGGTTAGCTACGCCGGGATTCGTTTCAGCAAGTAGATATCCACACAAGTGAACCTTGTTAGAGAATACGTAATCCTAAAATGTAGTATTGTACTACAGATGGCGTTTATCGCGCCATTTGTGGTATTTTCTAAAACGCATTAATAATATCGTCAAACAGCGGTTCACTGTAACTGATTCATTGATCATTTTTCGATATTTGTTATTTCGAAAGTTAAGAATATAGAAGACTCTTTTGCCCGTACTAAAAAAAAATGCCGCTATCAGGTTATTATTTATATGTTTTTTTAATTTATATTTAACCTCGTAATATTTTTCTTTTGAGTCCGTCCATCCTCTCTCCCAATATTGCACAATATCTTTTACAATTTATTCTTCGTATGACTTCCCACTCGCCGAGCTTTCTAACATGCTCTGAATTAAATTGACATTTATTTATTCAAGCAGCAGTTGCAAATGACCTAATGATGACACTTAATTTGAATATCGACCGTTACTGTCCTGGTAAAGTGTGTGTCTGTGCCGAATTCTTTCAGGCGCCAGTTGCTATTGTAATTTACATGAATACACACCATTTCGCACCGACGGTTATTTAGCAGTATTATTAGTACCACAATGTCGAGATTCTATATCCATATTTCTTTCAAAAGATAAATAAATATGGCTGCATTAAAAGTTACTTTATTAAAGAAAACATTCTTCAGAACATTTCTAAATTCATTTTAATCTGTGCTAATAACTATAATAGTACAAGGAGAGTAAATTTGTCTTTCTGTTCATAATTTCTAGATTTACGAAAGAAGACAAACCTTTTATTTATAAAACCACATTTATTTTCACCGTAGATAATAATTATTGAAGTGAATTGTGTTTACAATAAGAAGTAGGTTGTAACAGTAAAGGCGACCTCGTAATGGTTTCGGTGAAGAGTGAATTATATAAAATTTTTAAGCTTAATTCTCTGCCTGTCCGTATTGTTGGCTTATTTACTGTAATCCTTAATTTTTTTAAACTAAAAGTAAACTTTCTTTATTGTACATTATAAAATCCGTTTGTAATGGGTTAGCTCAAATGTTTCAATGGTATAAAATCCTCACTTTTAATTTTTACACATCATGTGTTTGTGTCGGGTTTTTCCACTTATTTAATCTTGTATATATCGTAAAAGCACCGCCGTATCGATTGTCGCTCGCGGCATTCGCTCGTAACATCATAATTTCTCTTCGATTTGATTTATTTCCTTCTTTTTTGTTGATGACAACTTATTTATTTTATAATTGAAGTAATTATTACATGGAAAATTTCAGTACGATTTATTAGGAACGTATTTTAACGAAGAGAGTTGGTGTTTAACCGTTTGCCTGTCATACGGAAACACTAATGTAAGCCTAGGCTTTTTTGCATAATCAAGAGCTTACATACATTTTAATAGCGGACCATTACGAAATACAAGAGCTTCTATTTTTACACATACGTACCTTCTAACAATGATATAAACGACTATTTGTCAAAACATAGATAGTCCTCACGGGGTTATTAACGTTGACGTCGCGTTGCTTCCACGTGATTTTTAATAAGGTAAAGCTGATACCGTATTCGAATATGGAATATATATACATATATATATCTACAAATAGAGAACTATACAGTCGGAACTTTGACTCTAATTTGCATAAATTCTAATATTAATAAGTGTGCTTTGCTGATCCGTTAGCATATTTCTGTTTGTATATTCGTGGGACTCCAAGACGATGATGAACATCAAGCCAAGACATTCAAATCATCTGAATATTTTTATGAAGTTACCGTTACGGTTTTCTCTAGATAAAGATGTAACTAATTAATATATATCTAACAGCTTGAACTGTAATCTGGTATTTCGCTTCACGTTTAGTGCCAGCAAACCTCTCCCCCTAGCGTTTCAGTGTGGTACAAGTACATATTTCCATTTGCGGGTCCAGGAGGGAAAATGGGGGAGACCCTACTCCACCAAGAGCTCATTGACTTATGGATTGCATAATACAGTACTGTAAAAAATGTTGTAACGTTGAGAAATCGAGTTAGAAAGTTTGCCTTTGAGTATCAGAAAGGAATCGTTCGAAAAAAAAAAAAATACGGACAGATAGACACATAAGTGATGCTATAAGGTTTCAGTTTTCATTCCCGACAACCTGCAAATATAAACTTGTACGCACAATATTGTTTTGTTGAATGATTTGCCACGTTATGTTCAGACCATACACTTCTCATAAATTTTCCTGTAATCTATAACTAAAGAACTATTTTCCGTATTTTTTTTTTAAATTTTAGGTTCAGTAGTTTCGGAGACAAGAGGAGGGAATGGTCAATTTTAATCTACTTTTTGAAATAACTTTAAAACTATCTGTTTTTTAAAATTATGAAAATAATATATTTGAGACGCTTACAACAAGCCCTTTCATTTGATATGTAACATGGTACAATTTGCAAAACCTTTTTGACGTGACGTCTTATAATTCGATGGAGCCGGTTGCACGCACGAAAAAACATGACTCATGCGGCGTTACCTCGCTCTGAGGCGTTCCATTTCAGGCTTGAAGTGCATGCGAGAGCGCAGAACGAGCGACAAAAAGGCACAATCGGCCTCCGCGTTCGGCAGCGTTCGACATCTGTCTCTCTCCTACTTGAGTGAGCGATGCGTCCGCGTGGACAGCTGCTATACAGTAATACATTTCCATTTACCTCCTTCTCTATATCCATACAAAATATCTATCAAACAAATAAAATTAAAATTTTCTTTTAAAAAATGAAACCATTCCATCAGTATTTTCTTATGACGTTGTGACGTTCAATTATCGTCAGTAAACCGACTTTACAGACAACCGATTTTTTTTAAATTTCCTATTGACCTCCCATGTTCAAAATTAATTTGTGACAGACGGACAGACAGACACACGAGTGATCCTATAAGGATTCCGTTTTTCGTTCGGATGTACGGAACCCTAAAAATACTGCCAAGGCTTCAGGAAAAAGTTAATTCCAAGATAGGGGATGAAGGAATTGCTACATTAATTAAAAATATTAGATAGTCATACCTGATGATCAATTAGCGCTCTGCTTAATTTATTAATTGGTTTACTGAACGCATTTTGTAACCACATTTTCTAATCCATGTTATTTGTTTTACAGGATGAAGACGACATTTGTGGCTTAGGTAAGACATTTTAATTATACGAGGAATTTGTTGAAATTAATTACTTAATATGTTATTTCAGTAGGATGTTAAAAAATTTTATGCGTAAGAAAACTTGATTTATTAACTACTGTGCCTAGTAATAGTGGGATTATTTTCTTCAGCAAGCACTCGGAGAAGCTGGTTTGAAACGGGGATTATAACAATTTAAAATGTCATGCTCTTAACGAAGAACTATATTTATGTATTTGCAAATTGTACATCAGGGGCTTGTAATCAATCATTCTACTCTGAAAGATTCAAATTAAATGAAGAACAGAAGGTGATTTAGGAATTCATATTATTTATGAAAACGTGTTTCTTGGAAAGGTTTTCTACCCATTTACCCTCATAATATTAAACGGCAGCTACAAATAACGAATAGGTAGGATTAAAATGATGAAGGGATTTATAATTGCATCACAGGGCAGCTTTTAGATTAAAATATCCTCTGCGTAGTAGCTCGGTAAAGTTCCAGTTTGTCTTTCATATTGCTATTAAAAATTACGAAGCGCCTTTCAAGGGAACGTATTTAAGTAAAAACAGTTTTACCAAGTATAAATTATAAATATTAATGTTAGTTCAAAAACACGGTTTAGAAAGATTTCACAAACTTTATTAACTTTTCCTTTTCAATATCCTGTGCATCCTTTTTTATATCTACCTGTTATGTAATAGTGATTTCCTGACTGGCCTATGTACGCATATATCTTATATACTCCACATTCGTCTAAAAAGTTGAATTACTAAATAATTAAAATTATTAAATAATAAAAATTAAATACGTAATCCTAAAATGTAGCATCGTGCTACAGATGGCGTTCACTGTGCCGTTTGTAGTATTTTCTGAAACGCACTGTTAAGACAGCAGGTAAAAGTTGGTCTGTGTTCTGTCGGAGCTGCCTGCGACGCGCTGATGAGATCCAAAAAGATCGAAATCGCGATCCGCGTCTG